>NW_028277030.1:63218106-63521136 GCF_059951505.1 Python bivittatus | reverse complement strand
CATGCAGCCTCAAAGCATTGCTGAAACTAAAAAGCCCGCACATTCCACTCTACTTTTACCCCCTTGTTCACCCCTCCTTCTCCTCGGCCAATGCTGGGTTCTCATGTTGTTGCGACCTTGCACATTCCTGGCCCTAGATAACAGTCCATCTGTGTGAACGTCTTCACCTTCCTTACTCCCCCCTCCCCCTTACTAAACAATTGGCAGAAACGAAGCAAACAACTACAAAGCCGATAGATTGATTGCTGGAGGTTCTGACACAGGCTCAGAGAACACCAAGGACTCCAACCCTAAGTACATATATTCTCTTCTGTTGATATGATATAACTAATCACTTCTATGTAGCTTGACAGGAATATAATTACACAAATAATTGTGAAATTAAGATATTATATTGAAACACTAATAGATTCAATATCTATAGTAACTCTGCTGCCATCCATGGATCATGATATTGTGCCTTTATGTTAATCATGTGTACAGGAAGCATCAAACTATTTTATTTACCTGCTTACTTGCTTTGCTTATATACCTCTGAATCTAAATGACTAATGGTGGTTTACAATGCAGTAGTCATAAAACACTATTAACAAAAAGAAAACAAAATCCAAATTAAAAACATTCAGTATAAATCAGTAAAACATGTCACCCCATCTAAACCAAAATAACACTGATTTCAAAGGTCCTATGAAAAAGTTCCATATGGAACAGTGTCAAGGTAGGTGTCAGTTGCACTTCCAAAGGGTTACAGGATAGTTCTACAGGATATGAATATCATAGTTACAGTATGCTTCAAACCTCCATCCCTCTCATCCTATTTCAGTGGGGAAAACAAAGCTGCTCTAACTGGGACCAGTACATTGGATGGTCCAGTTGTATCTAGAAGAGATGATTACACAGATACCTAGGAGCTGACCATTTAGGGTTTTAGAGGATAAAACCAGAACTTGTACTCAGAAACCTATTGGCAGCTAAGTGGGCTGCTCCATTTTGTACCAGTTATGATTTATAAGTAATTTTCTTAGGCAGCCCCACATAAAGTGCATTGCAGTAGTCTAAATAAGAGGTGATGAAAGCATGAGTCACTGTTGTCAAGATTTCCCACTCCAAATAACTGCTGTACCAGCCAAAGTTCTGGCCACAGCCTCCACCTATACATCTAGCAGGAGCCATGAGTCCAGGAGGACTCTCAGGTTAGGGACCTGGTTCTTGAGAGGTAGTTATATCCCTGTACTGGGTTAAGGAATTGTACAGGCTCACTCAGGACAAAGGCTAACCCCTGTTGGGAAAACTTTCTTTATTGCAACAGTAACATGATATAAAGCAAACTTTGCTTTACGTGAAAGCAGATTACCCTATTTTCCTCTACCTTATTCCTATATTCTTGCTACATTGCTATGGATTATCTACTGTACTATAATTGCTGTGGTTTTATTTTCTACAATTTATAATCTGTTTTCTTTTTCTCAAATATGTATTTTTACTTTACCTCTTACTGTATAATTATATACCTTATGTCACTGTCTTATCTATATAAATATCCTTTATATTTTTAGTTATTCTAATTATTGTTTCTAAGTTCTTAATGTTCTACTTTCCTCTCCTCTCAGAATTGCTTACTGATTTCAGATTACTGTCTTTCAGCTGGACTTGCTTGCGCTTGGCATCATCTGGAAAGGGTGGTGTTTTATTACAGCTGCCATTTGTTCCTCATTGTTTCTCTCTGGATTTTCTGTTGCCCCAAAAATATAGTTGCTGCCATGTCCTTCTGAGACAGATATTACTGCAGTGCCTTCACACTTCTTTTGAGGTCTCCACTCATGAACTCTGCCTCCATTATGACTTTCAGGACATTCTCTCCCCTCTGCTCAGTTGCTACTCTTTGTAGCTTCACTTTGTGCTAGTACCTAACTGCTTGCCCGTGCTCTCAGACCCTCCAGTGCCAACCTTAGAGGCTCCCTGAGGACATATACACTTTACCCAAAGATGAATAAACTCTTCCAGTGGTTTATGTAGATGTTAAAAAAATAGGGATGTGAGGACTGAATCCTGTATTATCCTACAAATAAGCTCCCATCATCTAATCCTCTCCCTTACCACCATTGACTCATACTGCTTATTTATGAAGAAGTGGAAACACTGCAGAATAGTACCTTCAATCCCCAACCCTCACAAATGTCCCCAAAGGATACCATTTTATTAACACTGGTCAGCCTAGATACCATATTCTTCCAGCTAAGTACTGTAAAAGGTCATCCCCCAGATCACTGTATCATTTCCAGCCCATGACCATGCCTGAACCTTGAGTGAAAGAGGTCCAGATAATCTGCTTCTTCTTCTGCATATAATTCATTCTTCTAAATGAATTATATGCAGAAATAACAGAGATATCCTGATGATACATCCCATCCACTTTATACTTCTTCTTTTATACATAGTACATAAATATAAAGAGAGCCAGTTTGGTGTAGTGGTGAAGGCATCAGGCTAGAAACCAGGAGACTGAGTTCTAGTCCTGCCTTGGGCACAAAGTCAGCTGGGTGACCTTGGGCCAGTCACAGTCTCTCTCAGCACTAGGAAGGAGGCAAGGGCAAACCATTTCCAAAATTGCCAGGAGTCAACACTGACTTGAAGGCATTCATGCATGCATGCATAAATCTAAAAAAGTAATATATCATCTCATTGTCATGAGCTACTGGATACTAACAACATCTAACCTCTGCATCTACAAGCTTCAGCTCAAACAATATGAAAAACAGAGGCTAGAGGTCAATTTCTTGACAACTTGCTTTTTTGCTGGCATCGTGACATTTAATATAATGGCCACAGAATGGCCTACCATGTTGAGAATCCAAAAGGCAACCTATCTGGCTATCTAAAAAAAAGAACATGCTGTTATAGAATCATTTATCTGTTCTGCACATACACAGTATTTGGAATAATACACATGGTTATTTTGGTTTCTCTGTGGGAAATGAGCTTTTGCTAAGAAAGAACTACAGAAACATGTTTGCATCAGGAAGCATTGAGTTATCTGATAGTTTATTCACCACCATTTCATTCCCCAATTGGTGCTCCAATACTAGTTGGTGCTGAGTTCTAAAGGTAGGTCAGAAGGATAATGTAATTCCATGCCATATGTCTTAATATATGCTTGTAAGCATTGGTGTGCATGTGTAGATGCCCTCAGGTTAAGTCTCATGTATCCACCCTATTTGTTATTTTGGATGTGTTTGACTTTTTTTCCCTTTTTCTGCATGAGAGGTGACTGTGGAGCTTCAGATGTTGCCAGCAATCTGATTGCATAGCTGCTATTGTGGGATGTCAGGAGTTACAGTTTAGCAATACTTGAAGGGTTCCAGATTCCCAACCTTGTTGTATGTGTTTATTTTTTCTAAATAGATAAAGGAAGCAACTGAATGTTAGGAATTTTATCTTTTCATTTGCTTTACATGTTTTTAAACACAATGAGTTAATTAATTTTGGGTTCTGTATATTAAAATGATATATAAATGAAGACTGAAAACAGATAATTTCTGAGAATCTGAATATGCATTCATCACACACAAATCTGATTTCTTTTTTTTATAAATTAGAAAATAGTGATATTTTCTTTCTGTATTATAGGTGGAGCGTCTACAGGATCTCGTTAAAAAAAGTGAGCAGGGCCTTACTATTGCAGAAGGGCACATTTCTAGCCTCCAGGAGACCCAAGAAATACTGCAAAAAGAATTAGAACTAACTCAGTCAAAACTGAGAGAAACCACTGATTCCCTGTATAATGCTGAGGTAAATGCAGAATTCCTTCACATATATCTACTCCAGCAGGCAAGCTCAGGTGGTCATATGACCTTCCATGCCATATATGGAGAAAATTTCAGGAATATGACAATGACTTTCAGCTTGGGTGGCTTTAAGGGGTACTAGACAAATTAATGGATAATTGCTTGCTAATAATACAGTTGTTTGTAATCTCTGGGTTTACAGTAAGCATGCCATAGTACCAACTGGCAGGAGCAAGCAACAGTGTTGCCTTCATGTTTGGCTTGTGGTTTTGCTAATTGATCATAAGATGCTGGACAAGCTAGGCCTGATCTAGAAAAGATTGTATCTCCCTTTTTCTTTTAATAATGTTATTAAGTTTTAAAAAGCAAAAGGATAAAAACTAACATGAACTAATAATCAAGAAGAAGGGTAGAAAGAAAAAAAGAAAGCTCACCGACTTTTGTTTTTTATATATGATAACCACAGCTAGACTTTTATATGCTTAAAAGTGGAAAGATTCGACATTACCTACACTGGAAGACTAGGTGGTGAAGTTGATGGAGTTAGCTGAGATGGCAAAATTGACAGCTTTGCTTAGAGAAAAAAGATTAACTTTAATGCTAATTGGAAGCCGCTTTTGGACTTTTTTCAGGAAACAGAAAAAAACCCCAAAATTATGATATATGGATTTGATGATTAGTTAAATGCATAGATTATACAAAATATGTACGTTAAGATGTAGTTTTAGAGTGAGAGGTTATTGTATGATTCATTTATATCTGCTGTATAAGAAGTCGGAAGTCATTCTTTTTGTATTTCTTTCTTCTCCTTTTCTATTTTCTACCACTTTTGTTTTCTTTCTTTATTTCTAGCTTTCTTGCTTTCTACTCTTCTTCTTGATTATTAGTTAGTTTTTATCCTTTTGCTTTTTAAGATTGTATCTCTCATACATAGATCAGATAGCAGTTGAGCTATAGGTAAAGGTCTGTTCTTATCTGCATAAAATCAGTTTTGAAAAATGTTCTTATATTTATGAATGGATGAAACATATATTACTAGAAAAAATAATTATGTCAACATCATGCTGTTACGTAACTAAAAATGTTAAACATGTTTTTCCGTGTTAATATAAAAATGCTATTTATTCTGCATTTTGAAATGGCATTAATGTTATTTCAGAGCATACTATTACCATAGAATTACTTAAATCTGTATTGTTGTTACTTAAATCTGTATTGGATTTTTGGGGGGGATTTTTTTTTGTTTTTTGTTTTGTTTTGTTTTTTGTTTTAAGGGGGAGTTAGACAAGGAGAGACAGCACCATGAAGCAATGATTGTAAACATGAGGGAAGAGGAGAAATTAAAACTTGATAGAATGGCTCGTGATCTGGAAATAAAATGGACAGAAAATCTTCGGCAAGTATTTTTTTCCCCTTATTTTCTCTTTTAAAGCAATGTATATCTTAATATAAAGGAGCCGGTTTGGTGTAGTGATTAAGACATCAGGCTAGAAACCGGGAGACCCTGAGTTCTAGTCCTGCGTTAGGCATGAAGCTAGTTGGATGACCTTTGGCTAGTCACTCTCTCTCAGCCCTAGAAAAGAGGCAATGGCAAACCACTTCCGAAAAACCTTGCCAAGAAAACTTCAGGGACTAATCCAGGCAGTTACCAGGAGTCAAAAACTGACTCAAAGGCACAAATATCTCTTTATAACAATAATGTTGTATTGATCAAGACTATGCATTTCAACAAAGTTTCTACAGTGTTTTAAAAGCTAGAATAAGTTTTAGTTCTATCTCTTTTTTTCAGGCAGGAATGTGCAAAACTTAGAGAAGAATTGAGACTTCAACATGAAGAAGATAAAAAGTCAGCAATGACACAACTCTTGCAGCTAAAAGAGAGAGAGAAAAATGCCGCCAGAGATAGCTGGCAGAAAAAAGTAGAAGATCTTTTGGATCAGGTACCCAGAATAATTAGTTGATAATTCCTCTTTTAGATGATTATAGTCTGAAGTGAGATTTGTTGTTGCAAAATTAATTCACTTACAATTTGATAAATAAGAAAAATCATTTGTAGATTTCTTTGGCATTGTGTCTATATATGACACAATATTTTTAAATTATTAAAAATAGGAACATGCCATACAACTGTGGCAAACTAGAGGACTGCCTGTAAAGCTTAAGACATAGATTAATTCCTTCCAATGTATAATGTTAGTTTAGAAAAATAGACAGGAACCACTCCAAGTTTAAGAAAACTCTAGAATAAAATACTATAATGTTTTTTTAACTTCCTCATCTGTTTACATCTATTTTCTTTTTCAAAAGCTTGAACTACTCATAACATAAAGCATAAATATAAAATCATGAAGAAAAGCAATCATTTACAATATGGGTAGCAGTAATTTTACACAACTTATAAATCAATGTGAGAAAATAAAATTTAAAATTATGCATAACTGAAACATGTATTAATGTTTACACTGCTTTCACAAAGCAACCAAAGATATACTGTATACATACAGTACATGCCATACTGAAGATTTTCAGTAATACCTCTTTTGATTGTAATGCTGAAATAGCATACTGTGCTAGAATCTACATGGTTTATAGAAATTATTCATTGGACTCTTCATACCAAATACTATTGCCTAGATAATATTTTGAATAGGCTCTAGACAAATAAATCAATATATGCAATTAGAGATTTGCCAAAAATCATAGTACTTGGCACAGCAAGGAATTTATTAAAGCTTATTCCAGTATAATTTCAGCTAATGCACAAGTTTCTTCTGCTAGCAGCCACTAGAGGAATAATTTATCTTTTTTTGTTCTATCACATGTTTTAAGAATTTCAGATTGAAGCCCTTTGCATTTCTTTTTCTGAAAGAAGTTAACTTCATCCATTACTATTATTTTGTATCACAACAAGATGTCACTGAAAACAAGTGCAGTAGATAAACACAAATTGAAATCCCAAGGAACACATATACACACTAAGAGTAAATAGGATATGGGATGTACATTACTGTGTTCAATTTACACATTTTAGAAATTAAATAATAGCAAAACATAAGTTTAATCCTAGAATCCTATAGAGAGATTCTTGGGATTGTTCCATTGAATTCAGTGGAAATTCTTCCAAGAATAAGATTACATTGTTAGATCATTAGATAATAGTAAGAGTTTATTCATGCTTTCCTCACTAAGAGAAAATAATATTGTTGTAGACCAGTGATGGCGAACCTTTTGGGCTCAGTATGTCAAAAATTCAGAAAATGCCTAACTTGACACTGCTGGTGTGTCACCCCACCCCCAAACAAAAGAGAAACAATTCTTTACATATTCATTTATTTTTAAAAAATACAATCTAATCATGTGTGGTGCTATGTATTATGTAAAGAAACGTCAAATAACTACAAAAATGAAATATGAGTAAAACAAACTCTATTTCTTTGGTACTCAAACAGGGAAAATAGTTATTGTCAATTGTTGGTGAATGGTGGCATGTCACCCAAAACATCGTGGTGTATCACCTTTGACATATGTGTCATAGGTTCACCATCACTGTTGTAGACTATATAATGACTAGTAAAATAGCCATATGAAGTTTTGAACCTGGTTTTTAAAGTATGTATCTGGAAATATATTACTCTAGTTAACCAAGGGGTGTGGTCTTAGTTATGGTCTATATAGGATTTCATTTTCAGTAAAGGAAGCAGGTTTTGCCATTAGGTATAACAGCAAGATCCCATAGTTTTCCTGGATTAGAATATTTTTTGGGGACTGAGATTTTCTAAGTCAATTTCATTATTTGCTCATTACTCTTTTGAAATTGGTTAAAAAGCTGGAAATAATGATTTGATTAGTGCATAATTTTCATAATGAATTTTTCTCTTTGTAAATTTTGATTTTGTTAAAACATTATTTAATTAATTTAGGAAGTATCATGAATCAGTAAGCATCTTAAGGTTCTTAATAATTTGATTGATAGATCTAACAATCTAAAATGACTGGAGTATGAATCATGTATCCAACAGTGAAATTATCCATCATTCAGTTTTAACAACTGTAGTCCTCATATCTGTGCTGCATTTAATGTATACGGTGATATACCACTTATACATGGTGACAGTACATCTTTAGCTTGTTAGTAAATGGCAGTATACAATAAATTTGAAATTAATTTTGCTATGGAACACATAATATTATAAAGAAAATTCATATTTAAAAAAGGAAAGGAATTTATGAATTAATTTGGGATTGGCAATAGTAAATTATGTTGCTAAGTTATTTTAAAAATAAAAAATGTATATGTTCACTATTGAAAAATATAGCTGAACTTTTTTTTTCAAATTTATAAACAGATGTGCTGACAAATATATTTTTCTATTCTTCGAGAATTTATTTATTATGTATGCAGAACACCAGTTGGGATGAAAGAAAAAATAATTTCATATAGAAACTACATATAATTCTGAAACACTTACCATTTTCCCAATGTTTATCTTTAAAAAAGATACAAAATATTTTTATTAAGGAGATTTTTATATGTATTCAGAGGATTTGTATAACAAACCATAGCAAAACTGTTCTGTATTATTTTTTCTCAACATATTTCCCTTATCAAACCAATATGAATGTTCTGTCTTTTACTGTCCCTTTTTTATTCCATCTTCTTAGTTATTTCTGAATTATTTCCTTTATTCTTGTGATCTTTCCTTCATAGCGGCACTATCTTGGTGAAGCTTTGCATAAATCTATCAGCAATGTAAGTGACTTGCACTTACAGTTTGTACGCAAGGGCATGCTTGTACTTCTCAGCTTGCATATTGGCAATGTTGCTTTGAAATCTAATCCTTTGAAATAAAATAATTAAAATGTTCATGGAAAGAGATTACAAATTTTCATAAAAAGCTGTGACCTGCATTCATTATGTGTGTGTTCATATTTAATATCAGATATCAGTCATTTTATGTAGTGAAAAGAAGCTTGCAGCTAATATATTTGCATATTACATAGCCTTTTATAAAGCATGAAATAATGCAACTCAGTTATGGATGAGCTATTATAATTCCTTTTCTTGTTTCTACAAAGATATGGAAGACAGTGAATGAGATCCAAATAACTATATATAGAACACTGTGCATATGTACATTCTTTTCTTTCTGCAAAGCAGTGTTTTGAAAAAATCCAAGATTATTAATATGTCTGTTGTCTTCTGACTAGCAAAACAA
Organism: Python bivittatus; assembly: GCF_059951505.1. NCBI lineage: Eukaryota > Metazoa > Chordata > Lepidosauria > Squamata > Pythonidae > Python > Python bivittatus. The sequence continues at coordinate 63,512,135 of NW_028277030.1, read as the reverse complement.
TTGGACTTCCTCTGACATTCAGTTTTGTAGCAAAGAGTTAATGGGCAACTTCCTTAGCTATGCCACAGTTTGGTAATGCAAAATATCTCTTGAGCTACAGTATCATAGATTTGTCTGGGTTTTTTTTCTTCCTGTTATGATGCAACCCTATAGATGTTTTCTCAGAAATAAGAAACTTGAGATCAGTGGTCCTTATCCTCAGGTAAGGAAGTATAGGATTGCAATCTCCATGGTTGTAATTTTGGACAAGATTACAATCATGGGTTGCCGTTCTAGATAACCACTATATAGCTTAAAAGTAGCATGCACATATCAAGAAATTTATTCTGGCAGCCTTTCAATATTAAGGTAGCTATTGATTCATATAGATGTTCAGTTCCAGTAGAAATTTTCAAAAATACTAGAATGCATGCATGCGTGCAACTAGCGGTGCATATAACTGGAGCCTGAGAAATGAGAAAATAGCATTTCTTAACATTATTTATGTCTGTAACTAAAGTGGTGCAAAAAAAAGATTGTGGATGAAACTTTGGAACAACTGTTCCAACTTTGGAATGGTGTTCTAATTTCAAAGTGAACTGTTAAAGTAATCTGATCTTGAAATGGAAGTTGGAATTGACCCATTTCAAAGTCATAGCACTCTTGGTATAGCTGTTCCAAAATCAGAACAAACATTCCAATAGCATGGCAAGAAGTTACAGTGTTGTAATATGTTGGCCACAAAACACATTCACACTTCTGTTTTTGTCTTAAAAAATTAAAGTGTTAACTTAAATTGAACATACAAGAAAAACATTAACATATGCATTTCTTTCCCAAAAGTGAATATTCAGGATATCAACACTGATTAACCCAATGAGATTATTACCATCACTGTATGCTACATTAGAGAGGTATCTCATTGTTTTATATCAAGTGGTGGCACTGATTTGATAGATTGCATGTTTCACACAAGTTGGAACACCTAAGTTTTGTAAGTCTCCCTTAGTTTCTTAACCTGCTTGACCCCATTTTCTCCTAAAAGCTGGCCTTGAGGAATTGAATAGGATATTATGTATAAAGTTACAGAAGGATTAGAGTTAGGGGGATTGGCAAACATTAGGCATCCCAGCTTGTGAGAGTGAAGCATTTTTCAGATACAAAAGTACCACTGAGAATATTTCTGGGCAAACATCAGTATTTCATGCAGCTTCACAAAATTTAACTTTCCTTGTTCCTCTTCCTTCTTCAAAAGGGAATAATGAATTTATAAAATTGGTTTCTTTCAGTAAAATGATTTATTTCATGCATGCTTGCATTCCATATTAAGTATGTCCTTACATTTAAAGGGGCTGAATGTGATGCTTTTTTTTTTTTTTTTTTTGGTATTTCTGTTTATATCAAAACATTAATTAGTTATAAGGTATGTTCCTTGTTATGGTAATAATGTATGTAGTTTTCATTATTAATACTTTGTTGTTAGGGTTTTTGTGAAGAACAGGATTCATGTCTAATCCTAATTAGCGCTGCAGAGTGACCAGGTGAATATGGATCACTGTCAAAGGAAAAAAAGTAATTGTGGCATTTGTTTGATTAGAGTTCTATTAAAGCCTGTAATGATTCAGTTCTAAACCAGGTAAAGTAGAACCCAGCAATTGTAGAAAATAGATTCACTATTAAGGTAAACATTGTTAAGCAATAGGGAGAATTTTAGTATTGCATTGTGTCTGGATGTACAGCATTCAGATCCAAAGTGAGAAAGGTGCTTCAGATCAGGCTTGGGCATACTTACTATAGGTGTCAGTACCATCTTTAAGAAGCCACACCTTTTCTACGATAGCTGTGCAGTCCCAAGATATTATGTTTTTGATTTTAGGAGGAACACTCCCAGGAAAATACATGTTTGCATTTAAGAGGCATCCAGGAGACAGTGACAAGATATAACAGCATGTTTTCCATGATCACTTCCATTGGATTAATCTGAAATCTTACGACTATAAAAGCTTGATGCAATTTAAATGAAGCTGTATTAACTAATAACCATCTCTTTAGGATTCGTTTTTAGCCTGCCATATCATTGAACAAATCTAGAGACTGTGATGGTTCTTTTACCAACTCTAAAATTCTTATTTTTAAACACTATTTGGTAATAATGATTTCTGGGCTTGCTTAGTGTCTCCATTGCTGATTCAGGGAAATGTCATTTTTCCCCTCTGATTCACTTACTAAAAGGATGTTAACTTTAAAGTTTCTAGAGACTCCACTGATAGTGAGGGTTCAAATATTCTCAAGCCTCCATTGCAGAGAGCTAGAATTTAGGAGAAATCCTCTGCTTTTTTTAAACCCATTGTTTCCATTTTTGTTCAACAGTGAGATTTACAACAGGGTGCATAGACAAGGGAATAAAGGAAAAGCAAGACTAATGAAGGAGTATCCCTTCACTCTCCTTTTCTTTTTGGAAAATTCTCAGTAAATATTGCTTCCCCCCCCCCCCGCTCCTCACTTCAAAACAGCTATCTAGTTCTGATACACAATTTTCTTAACTAGTAGTGATGGACTAATAATATAAACTATATAGCTTTCTGTTGCTCTAAACGTTAGTGCAGTTGGTTGAATAATATACATTGTAGCAATTTGATAGGCTTTTTTAAAATCAAGAACCCTAGAAGAGCCATTGGCTCAAATTATGTCTCCAACTATACTTCTGAAGCTGGATGATCTTCTGTCAGTAATGCTCTAGTGCGGTGGTTCTCAACATGGGCCATGCCATATTTCTCGGGAGTCACAGTAAGTATCTGAGGGAGCCACCCAAACATAGCTGCCAGATATGATCAATTGTCATAATCCTCACATCTCATTCTCTGTGCGAATTTCAGCAGCATAAATATTGAAAATTACTACAGTTTACAATAAATATCTTAATAGTGACTATGAGAGGGGTCAGAGAGGTAAATGAAGCTCAGAAGGGGACCATGAGCAAGCAAAGGTTGAGAACTCCTGCTGAGTGGATCCTGCAATGCACAGGGAATTGGACTACAGTAGATGATCTCTAAGATTACTTCAAATCCTATGATTCTATGATTTTATTAAAGAAAATTGTGTGGTGGAAGAAAACTCGAAAATTTATCAGAAGTATAACTGAAGAAATTGTTGCAATTGCTTTTCCATTGCACAAATAGGTCAAGGGGCAATTCGCATTCCATATTGGTCTAAGCAAAGTACCCCTTTTATGTTGAAGCAGCTGTGTCCTCAGGAAGCTTGTTGCTTGAGGGCTTCATGAGATGGTCAGTGCATGTGTATACCCAGACAAAACCTCTTTGGGGGCTGCTCATGAAGTAAAGTAGTTCTGCATGCACAGACATGTGGAGACAAATTGAGAAAGTCCTTGAAGTACCCACACCCCTCTTGGAGGATACCGCTATCTCAACACTTCAATGATGGATACCATATTCACACTATTGCATTTGGGAAAGTGCCTTCAGAAACTTTGCACAATTGTAATGTTTAGCATTTATATTATCTTGTAAATGTATGCATAATAGAAATTCTAAATCTGAGTTAACTTGAGTATTAATTATTTCATCTGTATACAGGGTATCTGTACCTTTACTGAATTATTTGAGTTCATGTGTAAAAAAAATACTGTTGTAAATATTTGGCATTCTGATCTTCATAATAAATATTTATAGACTAATGCAGTGTATATTAATATTTGCACTGATCATATGAACTAACCTAAATCAGTCCTTCTATTAAGCTATTTGAAAGCCGATATATCATGAATGAAACTAATGATGGTGCCTGTGGTTTTTACTATTACTTTGTGTGAACTTATTCAGAGAATAATGATAGCACCAATATGGTATTATGGAGATACTGGAACATTGCAGGCTATTATAGCGTACTTTCAGGTTTTAATAGAACAAATGCCAACAGGATGTAAAAGCAATATTGCTCTTCCTTCTGATCTTGGCCTCAGTACTATCATTTTCTCCAAATCTCAGTCTGTAACCTGAACTACCCAGCCTGGAAATATTTTGTAAGAACTGTACATTACTCTGCATGGCTAGCACCTGTCTTGTCACTCAGCTTGATACTGGGTTTTAGGAAATCATCTAGAAAGGTATGAGTTATGCCACAAAATCACAATATGGGAATAAGGATCAAATAAAATCAGTTATTTTATTTATTGCATGTATATACCATCTTTCCTCCCAGAGTTTAAGGCAGTGCACATAGTACTTCTGCAGCTTTACTATAATGATAAGCTTGTGAGGTGGGCTTGGTTGTGATGTACAGTTATGAAGTGAGCAACATGTCTAAATAGGAATTTGAAGCTGGGTGTCCTTAGTCTGTAGTTGAATAATCTAAGCAATACAATACATTAAATACAATATATGTTAATTGGTTAGTCTTTTGTAGTGTCCTAAACAATTCTAGAGCTAAAATAAAAGTCTGATATTTCATTTCTTTAAAACTTATTAGTAATTTACTTCATAATCCAAAAATAAGATTGTAAACCCAATTGAGTTGCTTAGGACTTCTTCCCAGGTAGATGTATTACAGATTTTGTTATCTATTATTTTTATGAAGCAATCTTTTTGGGCTTTTAAGAAGACTTAACTCTTACTTAACAAGCTTTAGATATTAGAAGAAACAGTCCAGCAGCTGAATGCTTTGAACATTGGAGAAGGTCACAGACAGTTGGGGAGAGATGTTTATATAATGCAAAGTAGAAATCTTTCTAGTAGTTTTCCTACCTTTTTTATCATAAATGTTTGTTTCAAGTTATAATGTATATCTGAACATTTGCTAAAAGAAATGTGCTACTGAACAACATATGCCAGAACACAGAGATGAAATATTTTTAAAAATGCAAGAATTTCTGTGAGCATTGTACATTGCATATCATATCCCATACTGCTTGATAAAGTGTGAGACTGCAGTTGTTCAGTGGCTTAGTAACATATTTATAGATTTCTCTACTTTTCCAAATTTTAATCAGTTAAAAATCTATGCATAAACTTAAGTTAAATATCATTCTGATATTTCTGTTGCATTTTGCTTTTCTGTGAATTAGATCACTCTGCTAAAACAAAACCTAGAAATGCAGCTTTCACAGTCTCAGGCCACAATGCAGCAATTGCAGGCACAGTTTAGTCAAGAGCGACAGAGACTGGCCCAAGAAATTGAAGAACTGGAAGAAGAGCATCAGCAGAGACATAAATCCATGAAAGAAGCACATATCCTTGCATTTCAGAGCATGGAAGAGACAAAAGAAGAAGAGCAAAAGGTATGTTCAGTGGGGGTTGGTAGTATCACACAATTCCAAATGAAAGGCCACACACACACAAAAAAGAAGCAAACATGAGCATTATTTTAATTAAATACTTGAATCTTTATTTTGGACATCCAAGGGATTTGTTTATCCCCCAGTCATATGATATTGGAAAGTTTAAACAGTTTTACCTGTTTAACTGTGTACCTCAGGACACAGTTGCAGAGAAATACAAAGAAAAAAGCTCAATTTTATCTGAACAGTAATTAGAGAACACAAAGAGATATTTTTCATTAGACCTCACCAAAGTCATAACCATATATGATTTGATTAACTTGCCCATTTTCCTATATGCTTTGTCAGAAACTCGGGATGGTGGCTCTCACACCAAATGAATCTTTTTGCTTCCTTTTGTTCCCTATTTTGGTGATAATCCTTTAAAAGTGATTTACAAAAGATTAAAAACTTTGAATAGCATCTTCTATACATAAATTACAAGACAATATATTCTAAAGCAGAGATGCATTATTTTTTTTTTTCAGTCTGAGGGATACAACTGGCCTTGTAGAAATATGCAAAATATTTTGAGTTTAAAACAGACTGTTCTGACCATTCCAGAAATGTACTATGTATATGTATAAATAGTAGAATTATTCCTCGTATATTTTATAATTATCTCTTTCTGTCATATTAAAGATTCCATTTCATCAGTTTTGGAAAGGGCTCTGACGGCTGCATTCAAGCTTTTTAAGAGGTTGACCTGGGACCTCAGATTGATCAAATAAAATTAGATATACAATATATAGTCCATAATTTTAAAAAAGAAAAAATAGGTTGGAGCAGAAAAAGGAAAAACATTAGGGAGGAAAATATAGATAGTCATAGAGAAAAATCTAATAAAGTTAGATCAAATTTCTTGAAAGTCTTTTTCTTTGCCTCTCTGTTGAAGGATTTTGTAATTATAATTATATAAACTTTTAAGATGAAAAGCTCATTTCACTTTTTTTCAAAACTACCTTATACATTTTGGTCTACAGTTCTCTTGGAACCCACCAACCATGCTAACTGGCATTCTGAGCACAACAATTTATTGCAGAAGATAGGCAAGCTGCAGAAAAGATTCCATAAAATAAAAACTTAAAAATAATTTCCTCTGTCTTAATTGTAAGAATATTTTCATATTTATTTACTTCCCTTAGGAACTTGAGGAACGCTTGCAACAGAAGCATTCAGAAGAACTTCAGGCACTGAAAGATGCACACAGACAAGCTATGGATGCTTTCAAAATAGAAATGGAACAGGAAGTGCAGACTCTTCGCTTTGAATTGGAAGATGAAGGAAAAGCAATGCTTGGTACTGTACTGTACTTTCATGTCACAGTTTAAAATGTAAGCTCTGATTTAGAAGGCAGATATAATTTGCTGCCTAATACACAACCATGTAGGTTTTGGCTTTGGTTTTGCTAACAGAAGTGGTTTGCCATTGTCTTGTTATGGGATTTTTTTCTGACTTTCAAGTCTAGTTTATAGCCCTAGGATTTCTTGGTGGTTTCCAACGCATGAACTAGTTACACATTTTGAAATCAACCCATCTTCCCTTGGTCATCTGCAGCTTCCTGCATTTGGAGTACATGCAGGATTTTTAGGTGAAAAATAAGAGTGCTTCTTGAAGGCTTATTAATACCTCACAGTTTATAACATAAGTTTAATATTGTGGCACAGTCTCCACAATTCTTATGATTTATCATCTCCTAAATCAAGTTGATGACTCTATGAGATTTTATATAAAAATTTATATAATACATAATAAAATAAAGATTTTTCCATAGTTCTTCTTATTCTGGGCAATAGTTTAGTCTCTCCTTTTTCATTATCTTCGATAATAGCAGTTTCTTTAGTGTTATCTTTGTATCTATCTCTTTTTCACCTTCAATATCAGTGCCTCATTCCAACAAAAATAGGGCCAAAACCAGACCATAGAAAACTAGAGGGAAGTATCCACATGATTGGAGAAATCCAAGGTTTGCAAATATACAAAGCAGTATTTAAAATTCCAAAGAGATACAATTCATTAAAAAAATTGCAGTGATGATTGTCGTCAAATTGAATATTAGAAAATAAAATAGAATACTGGCTTAAAATGAAGATAATGAATTGGTTTCCTTGAGCCTTTCATAGGTTATATAATGCACTTTTCTTGTCTGATTTGCTTATACTGGTTGCTATCATCATCATCATCATCATCATCCATGGGTTGGTTTTGTTTTTATTTCTATTTTTAGAATACATAACTGATCTGGTTTTAAAATATTTGTTCGCTGCTTTGAACCTGCATGGTAGAAAAGATTGGGTTGTAAGTCTTTTAAACATACATACATAAAATACATACTTATTATGTAACTATCCTGGAAAACAGTATGACTGATTGGGCCCTCGAAAGGAGCACTCCTTCCAGAAGGAGAAGTTATATTTCCAGTCGAGTAATATCAAGATAATAAAGGATAAACAGAAATTTAAAATATGTCATCCTTTCTTTTGGTAATTTGTCTTTATGAGTTTCCTTCCAAATTCATTAGTGCTCTACACAATTCTCCTATAGGAAGTACACATACTTGGATATGAGCAATTTTACTCATGCTTATCACATTTTGAAATGGCTTTCTTGCTTGAGTGTCACCAAAGCAAATACTCATCTTTTGAAGAACAAAAATAAACTGAAACTATAGGGCGCAAGCCCTATAAATATGGAAGACAGGAGTTGTGTTACTCTTAATGAATGTCAGGGTAATACATCTGTTACAAAATATTTTCTCACTAAAGGATGGGAAATAATAGGGAAACCAATGTACAAATTGTGCCATTTGAAAAAGCATTAAATATATGATGCATTAATTATATGGTGATAGTAGGTATACATATCAGTTTTTAAATATTATTTGTGAAGTATTTTTTAAAATACTTTATTTGTATCTCTCAGCATCTTTGCGCTCTGAACTAAATCATCAACATGCTGCAGCAATTGATCAGCTGAGGCACAATCATCAACAAGAAGTAGCAGCAGTTAAAATGGAACTTGAAAGAAGCATAGAACTCAGCAGGCACCAGGTATATATTTGTGCTATACCCTAAAGAATATAAACATATTTTTAAGCTATGGCACAGGGTGTTTCATCTCTAATATATCTTTTTGATCAAAAAGTAACAAAAAAGGCTTTTTGATCAAGAGTAAATATATAGTATTTGAGTTATTTCTCAGTTAAAACATTTGAATTGAGTAACATTATCTGTCCAGCATTTCTTTGGGCATTTTCTGGTCTTTTAAGGTCAATTGGTATATAGCAAGGATTGTTGTTCACCACTGTGGATCTGTTTGTCATGTAATATGGCCAGCTCATTACCATTTCAATTTCGTATCACATACTCCTGTCTATTGGTAGATGCATATATTTCTTTTATCACATGCTATGTTCAGCATTTACCATTCCATGCTTCTATGTGTAATTTTAAACTGTTGTGCTGCTTTTGCATTTAATGTCCAAGTTTCACAACCAGTATCAGTATACATTAATTGTAAATTAGTATTAAGCAGATTAGTATGTTGCTTTTGAATGCAGCATGAAATTGTCCACATGCTCTCCAACCTCGTGTGGTCTGGTTCAGAATTTCTTCTACATTATCACCCGCTGGGGTATTCTTTTGACTGAGGTATCTTTGGAGCTATTATTCCAAAGATAAGTAACAGAATTAAATGATAGCAGCAAATGATCAGGCTTGAAAATGAACTTGAAGAAGTCTCAAGTCATGTTTAACAACTACTCCCAAACTTTGCCAATAAAAATTGAAAATCATGAACTGCAGAAGGTCATCTGTCTATCAGCCCAAATCAATCCACTGCAGGATGAAGACCACTTCATTGAAGGTTATGGAACTGTAATCTACCATGCTGGTCCAGTGAGGGTTAGTAGATAAGTATTTTTTGATTTCCCATTCTAGGGCTGAGAGAGAATGACGGGCCCAAAGTCACCTTGCCAGCTTCCATGCACAAGAGAGGATAAGAACCTGCATCTCCACACTTTGGCACCTTAACCACTAGACCACACTGTCTGACAGTATGACAGAGACAAACATTTAGGTACAGTGGGGTAAAAAAATATTTAGTCAGCCACCAATTGTGCAAGTTCTCCCACTTAAAAAGATGAGAGAGGCCTGTAATTTTCATCATAGGTATACCTCAACTATGAGGGACAAAATGAGAAAAAAAATCCAGAAAATCACATTGTCTGATTTTTAAAGAATTTATTTGCAAATCATGGTGGAAAATAAGTATTTGGTCACCTACAAACAAGCAAGATGTCTGGCTCTCACAGACCTGTAACTACTTCTTTAAGAGGCTCCTCTGTCCTCCACTCGTTACCTGTAGTAATGGCACCTGTTTGACCTTGTTATCAGTATAAAAGACACCTGTCCACAACCTCAAACAGTCACACTTCAAACTCTGCTATGCCCAAGACCAAAGAGCTGTCGAAGGACACCAGAAACAAAATTGTAGACCTGCACCAGGCTGGGAAGACTGAATCTGCAATAGGCAAGCAGCTTGGTGTGAAGAAATCAACTGTGGGAGCAATAATTAGAAAATGGAAGACAGACAAGACCACTGATAATCTCCCTCGATCTGGGGCTCCATGCAAGATCTCACCCCGTGGGGTCAAAATGATCACAAGAACGGTGAGCAAAAATCCCAGAACCACATGGGGGGACCTAGTGAATGACCTTCAGAGAGCTGGGACCAAAGTAACAAAGGCTACCATCAGTAACACACTATGCCGCCAGGGACTCAAATCCTGCAGTGCCAGATGTGTCCCCCTGCTTAAGCCAGTACATGTCTGGACCCGTCTGAAGTTTGCTAGAGAGCATTTGGATGATCCAGAAGAGGATTGGGAGAATGTCATATGGTCAGATGAAACCAAAGTAGAATGTTTTGGTCTAAACTCAACTCGTGTTTGGAGGAGAGAGAATGCTGAGTTTCATCCAAAGAATACCATACTTACTGTGAAGCATGGGGGTGGAAACATCATGCTTTGGGGCTGTTTTTCTGCAAAGGGACCAGGACGACTGATCTGTGTAAAGGAAAGAATGAATGGGGCCATGTATCATGAGATTTGGAGTGAACACCTCCTTCCATCAGCAAGGGCATTGAAGATGAAACGTGGCTGGGTCTTTCAGCATGACAATGATCCCAAACACACCGCCCGGGCAACGAAGGAGTGGCTTCATAAGAAGCATTTCAAGGTCCTGGAGTGGCCTAGCCAGTCTCCAGATCTCAACCCCATGGAAAACCTTTGGAGGGAGTTGAAAGTCTGTGTTGCCCAGCGACAGCCCCAAAACATCACTGCTCTAGAGGAGATCTGCATGGCGGAATGGGCCAAAATACCAGCAACAGTGTGTGAAAACCTTGTGAAGACTTACAGAAAACCCTTGACCTCTGTCATTGCCAACAAAGGATATATAACAAAGTATTGAGATGAACTTTTGATGTTGTTGTTTAGTCGTTAAGTCGTGTCCGACTCTTCGTGACCCCATGAACCATATTGCGCCAGGCCTTCCTGTCCTTCACTGCCTCCCTGAGTTTGCTCAGTTTCATGCTCATTGCTTCAGTGATGCTATCTAACCATCTCATCCTCTGCTGTCCTCTTCTCCTTTTCCCTTCAATCTTTCCCAGCATCAGGGTCTTCTCCAAAGAGATCTCTCTTCGCATTAGGTGACCAAAGTATCTGAGCTTGAGCTTCATTATCGATCCTTCCAATGAGCAATCAGGGTTGATTTCCTTTAAGATTGACTGGTTTGACCTCCTAGCAGTCCAGGGGACTCTCAAGAGTCTTCTCCAGCACCACAGTTCAAAGGCATCAATTCTTTGGCGCTCAGCCTTCTTTATGGTCCAGCTCTCACAGCCATACATTACTACTGGAAAAACCATAGCTTTGACTATGCGGATCTTTGTCGGCAAGGTGACGTCTCTGCTTTTTAATATGCTATCTAGGCTTGCCATAGCTTTCCTCCCAAGGAGCAAGTGTCTTTTAATTTCATGGCTGCAGTCTCCGTCTGCGGTGATCTTGGAGCCCAAATAAATGAAGTCTGTTACTGCTTCCATTTCTACCCCTTCTATTTGCCAGGAATTGATGGGTCCAGATGCCATGATCTTAGTTTTTTTAATGTTGAGTTTCAAGCCAGCTTTCGCACTCTCCTCTTTCACCCTCATCAAGAGGCTCTTTAGTTCTTCTTCACTTTCTGCCATTAGGGTGGTATCGTCTGCATATCTGAGGTTGTTGATGATTCTCCCTGCAATCTTAATTCCGGCTTGTGATTCTTCCAGCCTGGCATTTCTCATGATGTACTCTGCATATAGGTTAAATAAGCAGGGTGACAGTATACAGCCTTCTCGTACTCCTTTCCCTATTTTGAACCAATCGGTTGTTCCGTGACTGGTTCTAACTGTTGCTTTTTGGCCCGCATACAGATTTCTCAGGAGACAGGTAAGGTGGTCTGGTACTCCCATCTCTTTAAGAATTTGCCACAGTTTGTTGTGATCCACACAATCAAAGGCTTTTGCATAGTCAATGAAGCAGAAGTAGATATTTTTCTGGAACTCTCGTGCTTTCTCCATGATCCAGCGAATGTTGGTGATTTGATCCCTAGTTCTTTGAGATCATCCATCTCTTTCAGCAGCAAGTCTGCAGTCATTTGCACCACCACCCATCCAGAATGCTCTGTATATTTTATACTAATGTCCATAGGCTTAGAGCCTGATACTTTATGACTGAAATTTCACTCACAGGATGCTTCTACATGAGAAGGGCTGGAGGTGATTTTTCTAATTTTTTCTACTCCTTGTGTTTCCCTGAAAGCGGTTTGGGGATTGCAGGAGAAATCTGTAGTGTTTGTTAGCTTTAGGAACAGCATGTGAGATTGTGGCAGTAGAAGCATCTGCTGAAGTAAAAAGAACTTTAGTTCAAACAAAATATTTTATTTGCAGAGGAACAAGTCAGGTTCTAAACCACTATACTGAAATAGGTCTTGGTGCCAAATACAGGTGAAGGCAGAATAACAGAGATAATATAGTAATTATAGACATTACCAAACCTTTCAGACAAATAGCAGAAAACTTGGATTTGTGGACATGCTTGGTAATAGAAGGTAGTCTCTCTGAATCTGGAGGGAGCCTGTATTGAAAAGAAGCAAGCACAGCTCTGTCTCAAAACTCAGTTGCAATCTCGTAATTCTTATTTGGTCCTCTCTTTAACTTTGTATCTGATTTTTCACAGATGAGACAGAGAAGAATAAAGAATCCCCTAATTTAAGGGGAACACGTTATTATTTAAATATTCTATTTCTAAATACAATCTAAACTATTAACAAGGAAATAGAAATATTTAAATGAAAAAATTGAGTATGTTTATTCTGCAGAAATGAGTGCACAACATAGAACTGTTGTAAAGTTCTTTGCTTATTAATACTTGCTTATTAGGAAAAAGAATTCTTGTGCCGAAAATCAGATCTACAGGATGAACTGAGGCATCGAGATCACCATATATCAGAGTTGGATAAGGAAATACTTGCTTTGCATGACAACATAAGTGCATTAACCAAGGAACTGGAGTTCAAAGGGAAGGAAGTTCTACGAATACGTAGCGAATCTAACCAGCAAATTAGGTATGAGTATTTGTGATGCCAGGTAACAAGTTCTAATTAATTCAGTACCTAAAGCTAATAAAGGACTGCATTTTTTTTTTTTTTGGTAATTTTCTTGGAATATTTTAGGCAATCAAATTCAGATTGCTGTATCCATCTGATATGATTAATGTAACAGTGCATTTAGACTGGGATTGCCTATCATATGGCATTGCAAGTTATTCTAGACATTAGCAATTGGAAAGACCTATCCTGACTATTTAATTAAAAGGATTTTGTTTGCATTTCATTATTAAAGCATTAAAGGAGATGACAAAAATTATAGAAATAAGCTAGAGATTGGAGAAACAATTTTGTAATTATCAGTATCACTGACAGGCAGAAACTTTATTTTGGTCATTGAACAATAAAAATACATTCTATAAAACAAACAAACCAAAATTATCCCCTAACATCAATAACTGTTGGCAACCATTTGTGGGTGAAGCTTACACATAATGTAGCAGAATTTTGCTACTTTTAGAGAAATAAATTTATCTTGGTTGTTTAACAAATATTGCAAATAAAAATTATCAGAGTGCCCTGGAAATTTAAATAAAAGGGGGGTAATCTACTGGTGGCCAACATCCCTGTAGAACTGACAGTACAAAAGAACATGGGTTGTGGTTTCTATGGCACTCATGTCACAGGGACAATATCAGGTTTCATATGGGGTTTTCCTGTATTTCCCTTCCAAAACAGCTGTGGGGAGGACATTAAATTGGGCTTTCCTGAATTTGGGGACTGTAACATGATATAAACATGAAGCTGGTTTAGGCACTAAGATTTGGTTATTAGCAATTATATAATGAGAAAATGTAGCAGTTTCTGTTTGGCCTTCTATATCTAAGGTCCTTTGCCTTGACATTGATCTAGCTTGATCTGACTCTAAGGTTAAGATGGCATCACTGGAGAAACCATAGAGACTCAGTTTCTTTTAAATAGCTATTTCTCAAGAGGATGTGAAGTTATCCGCCTATATAAAATGGGTTGTGATGTAATTTTAACCAGGAGATAAAGATCTTTATCCAGAGATTGGATTCAAGTTTATTGACTCCTGCTTCCCATTGAAATACAGAATTTTGGAATGCAGGAGGTAACCTGGAAGATGTTTCTTAGAAATTTTGTTTGTATTCTTTCTAAGGTAACTATACTGTTACCAATTGAGCCCCGTATAGCAGTTGTGCTTGGGCTTTAGCTGCAAACAACTTAATTGCAGCAGGGATAATCTGTGCTCCTCATTAGTATCACTGTGCACAAAGCCTTTTCAAATATGGCAGGAAGTCAAGATTAACAAAGCCAACTGACATAAGAATAACTGTTTTTAACATAAAATGAATTAAACAGGCTACATGAACAAGATTTAAGCAAGAAACACGAGAAAGAGTTGGATATCATGACAGCTGACCACATCAGAGAGAAACAAAGCATGCTGGCAGATTTTAATAAGACCCAAGAGCTGCTCAAGGAAATTAATTCAGCTTTGCAAGTTTCGTAAGTTTTACTACCTTGAACAATTCATATATGGGCTAAGTTTGAATGGAATAATATGTAATTATATTATTTATTTCCAATTTATACTGGAGAGGCATAGCCTTGTAAAAGTACATATAACTGAGAAGCTTAGTATATCCGCTAACTTTGACAGAAGCATTTCAACATACAGGGAATGCAGAATTGAACCCACAGGAAAAAATGGGAAGGGATCCAATTCATAATTCCATTCAACCCCTGTAATATATTAAGTGTTGGGGGTTGATGCAAATGTATAAGGGACTAACACACTGGGCATTCTCATAAAATCAGTCAGTTGTCAGTTAGCTAGGTGATGCAGTTCAGAAACATAGTCCCATAAACTCATAAGACAAGAGGCTGGGTATCAGTGAATCAGAAAATGATCAAGGATCTGTCAGATTTTCTCCATCACTACCACTGAGATGATATGCTTGGATCAACCAATGGTGATCTGATTACATAATCCCTTGATTTGAAGGATTAACTGATCGCTGAATCTACGCCTCCTCCTCTCTCCTTTGTCCTCCATGGTATTTTGCCTTGGCAATGAAAATGTTGGGAACAGTTCCCTGTGACTACCATAGCGCTACACTTTCATAGCAATAGCAGTGCTGCAGATTAGGGATCTGCAAAGCTCCATAGTTCAGTAAAGGAACATTTTCAGTGTCTCCTGGAACGCTGTAGAAAAATAGACCAGAAGCTTCCTGGAAGCTCAAAATCAGAACAGAGAGTTCAGATTAATCAGCTTTGCCCCAGGTAAACCTTTCTCAAGTAACCCTTTTCTTCCTCATGATCTGAGATTCAGCCAAATCAAACACATACCACTGCTTAATACATAGTTTTATTAGGACTTCTGAACATGACACTAAGGATGCTTGGTAAGCTTCTCATAACTATTTTTGTGCCTGTTTAAGGTGATGCAATATTTTAAAAACTAATAATTCCCATATTACATTATAGTCTTTACATTAATGATTTTGAATGGACTGTGTCTTCCCACAAACACTTAATGCCATTGTATATTCCTTATATTTCTGTGCTCCATGTTTCTCTTTGTAATCTTATAATTTCATAACACTGAAGCTATGTCTTCTATTTAATTTCCAGTTTAGTTTCCCAATTGTTGAGCACTGACTTATCTTAAAATAGCTTTTTGGATAATTTTATTATTGGAGGAAAATATAATGTCTTTGGAAAAATGCCAACTATGCATCTTTTTAAATTCTCAAATGTTATGGCTACCAACTAATAATAGTTATTGGATATCTTTACAGTGCAAGGACATTATAGATTGTGTAAACTCTAGTTGCTCAGCTGTTACTCACCTGTGCCTGAAGCTTAGAGAATAATGTATGTTCAAAGTTAAATAGCTGTTTGTATAGGTATGCTTCTTTTAAAACTGTAAGGTCCCATTTGGAGTGAAATTTGAACTGGCAAATTGCCTGAAATAATATTTTTTCTGTTTAATTTTTCCTTCTTGTAATAAAGAAGCATAAAGCTTTCTGTAAGTCAGGGGAATAGTCTAAATTGCCTCTTTAAGGTAGGGTAGAAGATTTTATACAATATAATAATATTTATCATAAAATATAATGAAATCATAATTAGTTTTACTACATAATACCCGAATAAAAGCTGAAGATTTTAATGAAGTAAATAAGTATTTCATAAGAGTTTTTAAAGTTTCCAAATATAGTCCATTTGCATTTAGGGGATAAAAGAGTTCCATGTGAGCATGGCTGAGTAGAACATATGATTGGTAGCTGTGAACCTGAGAAGTTCTGGTGTTAAACTTGAGAGGATAGTGTCATTCATATTTTATGAATGCTGGTAACCCTTCAGAAAACCTGATTAAAATCATGAAGGACTTTTAAAACCAAAGCAGAATTTTAAATTAGGTATAGTAAGAAAAAAGCAATTGGTGTACTTGCTATAAATTTAGGATAATATAGTCTGAACACCTCTCGTATACTCCACATCCACTGAGATTCATAAATTGGCAGTAAAAGAAGTCACTAAAGTGTGTACTTCAGTAATTTAGTCAGATATTGTATTATAGACCAATGTCCATTTTCTTTGCATTGGGCCACAGAGCAAGTTGGCAAAAGGCCTGCAGTTATTAAAGTCATTGAGAGGATAAAATCCAACTTTCAGTATACATACTCTTTAATATATATAGTATATGCAACCCCCTTCATAAAACGGATTCTGCAGCTGCACCCAAATCGACTCACCCAATAATCCATATGATCTCCATCATGTCAGGATTTAGCTTCAGTTTGATCAATGTTCACCCTTGTCTGTTAAAATTTGTATGAAAGTCCAAAACCAGGTAGCAATCTGAAAGGTTAATTCAAAAGTTATTAACTTTTCTACAAATGCAAGGCTCTGTTTTCTTGGCCTTTCAATATAACTTCTCTATAAATTAATTTCCTTATTTCCATTCACTCCTTTAATGCTTCTTCACTGTCTTTTTAGAACTTTTCTGCAATTATCTTAATTTCTGTTTTCTTTCTGTGGTGTTTTGGCTGCTTATATTAACTTTTTTTCAGTTGTTAACATGATACTTCCTTACACAGTAGTTGGGTCACTGTAATTTTATTACTGAGGTTGTGTTGTTTCAACTTATGATAGCATTTTCTTTAGCATAGCCAACAATCAAAGAGATCTGTTTATAGGTAGAAAGCTATATCTCTTTTTAGATATAATAGATTTATTTATTTAATCAATTTGATAATTTGGTTTTATAGTATTATCTTTTAACTTTGGTCCATTATTAATCCATTGGTGATACTTTTGTCTTCTATAAAGTTTAGAAGAAATGGAAGATAAATATCAAAACAGGGAATCAAGGCCAGAAGACCTGCAGCTTATTGCAGAGCTGAAAGACCTGATTGCTGAGAGGGATCAGCTGATAAAGAAGCTGATTGTAAGATAGTTTGGTGGCCTTTGTTGTGAGCATGTCAGACACTAATATTTTTTGTCAAATCTCTGGAAAAATAAATAATTCTAAAATAGCTGTTATGTGTGAAACAATCTAAATGAGAATGACTTTTAATTAGTTTTAATCTCAGTTATCTAAGCTGCACACACAATTTTGCATGTTTTTGTACTCTTAAACAGTTGTTTATAATTTATTCTTTAAAATAATTTAATTCTATTCAGTCACTGTATTCTGTTTAGGACAAATGTATACTGAAAAAGATACTCCTAAAATTGTACCTTTTTGTACTATAGATAAATCACAATCCTAAGTGGATTTTAAAACATTAGGGGGGTTACCTTCTCCTTCCTGGCTGGCATCTATATAATCAATATTTATTTTTAATATGTTTCCTAATAGTATAATTTTCTGAGTTTTGCTGGTAAGGGACCTGCTAACATGAACCCCTTGTGGCTTCCTGTGTCTCGAATAGGGGAGAGCAAAAAAATAATCTTATAAAATCTTTGAACTCAGTACAAAGTAAGAAAGCTAATGCCACTGTAGAGAAGGGTTCTAGAAATGCCACAAATTATCATATAAATGGAACACGTGATGCCAGTCTTAATTCAATTTCAGGACTTTCATATTTGAAGTAAGGATTTTTGTGTGAGTATTATTTAATTATAATAGCTTAATAATTGCAATTACTAAATATACTGAAAACAATATGAACTTATTTTTTCCTTATTAGGATGACAAAAAATTCTATCAACTGGAACTAGTTAATAGGGAGACAAACTTCAACAAAGTGTTTAATGCAAGTCCTAATGTTGGTGTTATTAATCCTCTAGTAAAGGTATGCAACATAATTATTCCCTTAAAAGTAGAAAATGTGGGTTGTTAATATTACAAAACAAAAAACAGAAGTTCAGTAACAAACTAGAGTAAAACACCAGGCAACAGCACTGATTGAGAATGGGCAGGGTTTTCACAATATTGTCATTTTTTCTTTTCAGTGAAAAATTCAAGTATGTATGATTTTGTAAATTAGAATTGTGGCTCTTAGGGGATTTTATGTTGTGTGTAATTTAGAGTAATAGGTTTTAAACAGGACACAAAAGTGTCCTTATATAGTATATTTGTTTAACACAGGATTTTTTTTTTAAGTAACATTTTCTTAGAGTCATGCTCAACCCCTGGTGACTTCCTGGACACATCCTGTAATTCTCTTAGGAGCAATAAATAGTGATTCTTTCATGCTGTCTTTTTGATTTCCTAGTCTACTCTACAGGCTGTTTGTGAGCCATCCAAGGACTAATCTATTTTGAGCTTGTTTAGCATTTGAGATGGTTCTGCCACCTAGGTGGGAATTGTATTTCAGAATGGTTTTATATTTTGTTTCTCAAAAATAGTTTTGTTCTTGATCATTTTCTCATACTATGTTGGTAATTCTGTCCATCTTTGCAACTGCACTTTGATTGCTAATACCCTCTTTCAAAATTAAATTTTTATATTTATTTGGTTTAGCAGTTACTATCACTAGTGAATTAGAAAAATATGGTATAAGGATTATACCATAATTATACTGTAAGATTACTTCTCTTCCTTCATCTGGAGCTTCTGTTATAACAAAGTCTCTTCCATGAAAGAAAGAAATACTTCATTACATATCAGCAATTCTGGATTCAGACCATTACCTTGTTTGCAATTATATCTCTTAAGTCCTTTGCAGATTATCATTCCAATGTTTGTGTAATATATGTTCGTTAGTGAATTGTTATAAGAGAACCAAATGCCTTTCCCCAGAAGAAGAAGCGATAGAATCCATATTGGCCCAAAGGAAAAAACTCAAAATCCAGTTGGAGAATACCATTATTGGATCCATCACAAAGCTATGGAGATTATGCGCTATGTTCTGTTTTGGTATATAAAGCAAATAATATTTAATGTTAGGAAATATAAATTATTACTATAAAATAATGTCAGATCTTGCTATAAAGATAGTATGCTTTCTAAAAAAATTATTTGTGCCATCTAGTGGAAAGAAGTATCATTTTCATACTTCCTAATATGAAACTGAGTTAATAATAGTCTACATTGCTTCGACAGCCCCTTTTTCTGCAGTGGTCATCAACTTTTCATTTACTTTTTATAGAGAATTCCAATGATTGATACTTCTAGTTGATGTTCTCATAGCACTGTAAATCATGGCTATAATGCAGAAAGTGAACTTCTTTTTAGAATCTCATAATTGATTAAGTATATTGTCTCTTCTTCTAATGAGACCCCTCATCATTGTTACATACATGTGTTTAATTTTTATTATGCAAGATATGTACACCACAGTTTTGATTTGAAAACTGTTTGTCTTTTCCTACACTCAAATGAAAACTTACCTCTTGATTTTTAAAAATTTTTGTCAGCTTTGACACTGGAAATACCTTTATATCCTCTATGTAATTTAATTATATTCTTCAAATAATCTTTTCTAGACATTTGAACAGTTCTTTTGATTCAAAAGGAGAAGGAAAGCAAGCAGTTGAAACTGATGTGTATCAATTAAAAATAATTAAAAGGGTCTGGTTTTGAACAATTGCAAAATGTATCTATTCCAATATATATTTCAAAAAACGAAAAATAAATAAGTTGAAGAGCAGTACAGGGATTGTAGTATTAAAACTAGATCCTATGTGTTTATTCAAATCTAAGCTCTGCTAGGTTTAATAAGATTTCTCTTTCTGTTTTATAAGTAAAGTCTGAGCAGAGACTGATACAAAATGCCTTTGCAATTAGAAATGTGTGGCAGACTGTAGAAAAAGGAAAAGTATCCTCAGTGTGTTACCCCTTTCTCAATAGCATGTTTTTTCTCAACACCTCATTGAAAAAAAAATGTAGTGTGCATGTTCTTTTCTTATTAGATTTTTTTTTATGGTTAGAAAGGTACATTTAATTGAAGAAAAACACAGGCTGATTGTAAATGATTACAAATGAATTAATATCATTTGCACTGCTATAATATTATGTAAATGAGGCAGGATGAGTGTACAGTATAATCACTGCCTGGAAGCAGTTTGACAAGGTATAAAAGCCATCTTAGTCAAATTGTTGCAATCCAATGTTTTCTGCACTGTGCTCCTGAGTTTTGTTGGATCAGATTAATAACCTTTTTTTTGTTATGATAAAATACCGTGAGTCCAGAGAAGATAACAAAGCACTGTTGCAATCTTTCGAACCTGATTCATTTATTAATAATTTCCTTTTAGTAGGTTTTTCCTGACTCTGCTTCTACCAACATGGCTTGCTTAATTGGCCCATTCTGTTGCCATTGCAGTTCTGAGGGAGAGATGTAATTACCAAACTGCTTTCATACATATATATGGTTAGGTTTTTTTATATAGCAGAATAGTATTATTTTCTCTGGTAAAACCATGAGAACAAAGCGACAGATACTGGTGAGATCAAGAATGGCTTTCAAGAATTTAAAAGTCTCTGTATCTTAAGAAACGTGAATCAATAGGGAACAGTTACCAAGATCTGCAAACTAAAATTGAAAGGCTGTCTCCTATGCAGTATTGTTTTCATTATAAACATGGATTGGGCCCTGGAGAATTGTACTGCTAACTAAAATAGTGTTATATGTTTAGTTCTGTGAGGAATATTTCAGTTAAATTACAGGGAAATGTTGTTCTGCAGTGCTACAGGTCTCTTATGTGGAAGCAACCTAACACTGAAAAAGTAACAGATCTTCAGCTGAGGAGATTTAGTTTGGGAAAAAATCTTCCATTTAAACTAAAACAAAATGAAGGAAATTGGACTGTATTTTTTCCTAACTGAAAAATAAAGTGATACTTTTTTTTACTTTTTATTTTTAAAACAAAGATACAATTTCAAAAGAGGTAATATCAGTAACTGCACGAGAAAAATTACTTAAGTTATACAAAATGCTCAATATAAAATTAATAAAAGATAACACTGAATTGTTTTTATGATATGAAAAGGTATCTTTGAGATTAGTGCCAAAATTTCCACTATGTTATTATAAATACTAAAAAAGAAAAAGAAAAAAACCTACTAAAATAGTATAGATAAGTATTTAATTTCTGACTTCCCCCTTCTTTGTGTTCCAACTGATTTACAGTATTTTTTAACATAAACTTTAAAACCATACTGTGTTTGTATTTGCTTTACTGTGTGATATATAGTATATATGAAGCCATTCTTGCTTGAATTTAGTTAAACTTCTATTATGTGTATAATAGGCCATACTTCTTTTAAATAGGGTTAAATAATTAGTTTTTGGCCAGAGTAATTAAAGTTTGGGCTCCTTTTCACTTGACCCTAACCATGATACAAATATGCCCTGGCAACTTGATAGGTGGCTAAATCAGCTATTCTAAACATCCATCCAAACTGACCACACCTTGGGTTAGGGATAATGATTGGTTCTTATCTTCCAATTAACAGGTAATGCTTGATAAGAGAGGAGACAAAATCAGAGGAATTCACTAATCACTTTCCTTAACTTAAGTCCACAGTAATGAAGGAGAGCCCTGTTTACTAGCCTGGCTACTGTAACAAAATAGGAGTTGGCAGTAAATTTAGCAGATTGTTTGCTGGCATAAGTTTCTGTCAACTCAAGTTTATATAGTGTTTTTATTTTGCATTTTATTGCATATGTTTTTATTCAAATTGTATTTTTTGGTATGTAAAAAAATAATTTTATTGTAAACCATCTAGAAAACTTTGGCTATTGGGTTGTTTAAAATTTTTAATTAATTAATAGCAATAGACAGCACTTTAACTCAGTCATGAAGAAGAGCCTTCAGTACTTCCTGGGCCATTTACAATATATTAGCTGTTTATTATGGCTTACTGTTAGCTGATAAACCTACTGTATTCCCCACCTGTTTGATGTTCAAGCATAAAACAATGAATTAATTGTGTCTGGTGGACCATAATAATTATGTTTCAGATAATGCTGAATCTGAACCAGTATCTTTAGCAAAGTAACAAAAAACGCTTGAAAGATTATGAAAGCAGGAAGCAGAACTTTCTGTGAAAATCTAAAGGTTGTGGTATATATCAAAACCCTTAGTACAATTAAAAGATTTGTCATTTTTGAAGAAGTATCTTAGAGAATGGGTCACTTGAGTGGGGCACTGTGTGGCTACTGGAAGTAATCTATTCAACTCTTCACCTGTTGGCAGAATATAGGAACTTTGGTGTCAATATGGCAACATCTGCTATATTCTCTCACCAGTTAAATCCAGAAACATAAATAAAAATGAAAATTAAATGTTTTTGTTGAAAGTTCTTTTTTCCTGAGAAATGAAATGTACTGGCCCAGACATTGATTGTAATCCTATTTATTTATTTGTTTCTTTAAAATATTTGTCATTTCCCATTAAAATGTTTTGAAGCGGTATACAATTCATTTTATGGTAATCTGGAACTACCATGATTGTATAAGGAAATGGCTGCAAATATAATAGGAAGTAAAATCATTTTTTCTCCTACAATGGGAACTTTCCATTTCTACAGCTGAGTGATACTGAGTTATAGCAATACATTGTTAGTTTTGACAGAGAAGCAGTTTCCATTGTTCTTCAGGAATTGTAATCCGTATACAAGCTAAATCTACTAAAATTATTGAAAAGTCAAGCATCATATTGCACCAATACCCAAACCATTAACAAAGAATAAAATAATGTAAAACAGCTCAGGAACTCCCTCGTTTGTACAGTCCCTTCCTTACATGTGTTATCTTTAATGCAGCAAAAGAAGAAGAATGATAGATCAGCAAACAGGTTTGTGAGTGTCCCCAATCTAAGTGCATTGGAATCTAGTGGAGTGGGCAATGGACATGCTAACCGCCTGGACCCTATTCCCAATTCATCCATCCACGATATTGAGTTCAACAGCAGCAGACCACTTCCACAGCCAATACCACCCAAAGAGCCCAAGATGGTTTTGAGGTGAGCAGAGCCTCACCAGTTTTTGGTTTTCTTTTTTTCCTAACTTGGAAAACAAAAATTGATTTCTTTTTAGCTAAACCTCGCTTGGTTTAAGAACAATACTGGAGTATAAATATTATTTGGAATTATAATTTTCACACTATTTTAAACCTCTTTATAGTATCCCTTTTTATTGTAAAGCTTGCTGAACTGTGATTCCCCCAATAAGTCTTACTTCCCTTAAAATTTTGAAGTGCTATACCAATGCTTTGTGTGCTTTCAGTTATTTACCTTTATGAACTTGTGTTAAATCTGTGTTATTTCTAGCTTCAAGAATATGTTACAATCCCCAAATCAAAATGGTATTTTGTAACAGTAGTTCTATGTGACAGGAAATGTTTACCCTGTTAGATGTGTTTTGATTTTCCTCACCTCAGAAAAAATATTTCTCGAAAACAAGCTTTGAATATGTGTGAATATGTGCATGTAGTACATACCATTTAATGCTATGCTTCAGCATTAAAATACCAAGCTCAGCTTTGCATTATAATTCAGAAAGTTTTGTTACTAGACTAAAATAACATCATAATGCTTGATATCCTGGAAAAAGTAAATGTCTTCTTTACTCTAGTTCCACTTTAATGCTACTTACAAAATAGAGCTGGGGCAGAAAATTGAATAGTAAGCTTGAAATACAATAACATTTTATTTCTTAACTTAAATAGAAATCCTATAAAATGTAATCTTCCTTATTTTTCCCTTTGCATGTAAAATGCATGTATGTTCAGACGCCATTAACAAGCATGTGCATGAATTCATGAATTGTGATGATGGAGTTTCCTTTACAAATTATTTCGTTCTCTGATTTGTCCTATAAACGGTAGGAATTATTTTAATTTTCTAGCCACAAAATTTAATTTTACTAAAGGAATAAAGTATATGTAGTGATTATATCATGCAGGTTTACTTGAGAATTATGTTTATGGATAAAAAATGGGCTTGCTTTGTACCGAATCCCTTGTTCTACTGTATCCAATTCCATGTGCATGCAAGTTCAGAAATTCACTCTGAGTTTTGTAATATTTAAAATATGTAATTGTTCAGTGCCAGAAAATTCAGCAACACATCCTAAAGAATATGATGCTTGCATCATATTTGACAACTAACTTGACCAGAAGAAAAGGATGCTAAAAGAGGATGCTCTTTATAAACAAAAACTTTCCCCTCACATTTTTTAAAGAAAAGCAGCAACTCCATTCTTTCTTTTTTTTCCCAAAACACTATTTTTCTGCCTTGTTGTGTGGCTTAGTGACTTGTCTATGCTGCTGATGCTCTCCAATGGAGTGGATGACCGAAGGTAGAAAATGGGGAATTAAACTACCTCACAGACTAATAAGATGTGACTTTGAAATTATAAAAATTGATTCTATGCTGCGTATTCTATCTCATGCTTTTTCCAGGGATTTTGCGCCTTGACTCTTGGTTGTGGGTTAAATCTGTCTTTTCTCTTTATGAATCTAGCCCTCCTCAGACTGAAGCTTCTTCAATGGCTTCACCAGATCCACAACGTCAGGAATGGTTTGCTCGTTACTTCACATTCTGAGAGATTATTTTTGAATGGCACAGCATGGTGTGGACTGTACTGTTCATAATAGCATGACCTTACAATAAATCCTTATGTGAAACAAGCTTTCTTGTAATATGTCAAACACTGTGAATGAGAACGTATTTGTCTCTCTGATTTGAAAATGCACTGTATTTTATGTGATACTTGTTGGAATCACTTGACATAGTTATATAAATGTGCTTAATGACACTTATTTTTATTTAAAACTGAAAAGTATTTAAACTTTGTAATTACTGCATAATAAAATTTCATAGAATAAACACAATCTTTCCTCTACTTTTCCTATAAATATGTATTTTCTTTGGTTTCAGGGAAGGCTTTCACATCCCATTTCTCTCTCAAATGCAATTAATTGCATGGTTATTATATATTGAAATAAATTGTCAACAATTTAAAAATCAGACTATGATAAAATATTTTAAATCCATATATTTTTAATTAACTTAAGAGAACTGACTTTAAAAATTGTGGTTTATTCTAAAAGTGGTGAAGAATGCTAAATTATAGTAGTATATAAAGCTGAGTGGTGTTAAGATTACAGTAAGAAAAATGACATAAATATTTTAATGTTGAATTTCATCAACTTTTGTCATAAATGTTTTATAAATACATGCAGAGATAATGCTCTTTAGAACATTTGGGTTACTACACTACATAATGCTGTATTAATAAAGAATAATTTATGGAAACCTGCATTTTGAGGATATTATCCTTTGGGTAAAACTCAGGCATTGATGAAAAATAGTGCTAAACAAAATAATTATGCATAATAAAGCATGCAAATCTTTCATTAGAGCTCCAACATAAATGTAAACATTTTTCTCTTCCATTACAAAATTAAGCCAAGACCATGCAACCTTTTTCACCTGGAGAATGAGCCTGATTTTCCACTCTGTTACACCTGTCTTATAATTGTGCACTTTTCTGGCAGAAAAGATGTAATATACTGGCAAATTTGGGTTTTATATGTTTTGTTGATACTATTGCTGTTATTTCCAAGATTACCACAATAAAACTAACACTGGTAATCTCAGGGAGAACCTTTCTTTGTTTTATGAATGTACTTTTAAGATCTGATCTTTGTATGCATAAAGGGGGAGTGGGGAGATTGCCTGGTTATTTTAAAAACAGTTTTTATTCTTAGATACAAAAGTATATCTCTTCATTATTTCTGCTAAAACCTGACTGCGTCTTCCCATTATGCAAAAGCATAATCAATCAATGGTACCACCAATAGTATAATAGTGAGTTTTATATGTAGCATATGTACAAAAAATTTGTATGTTTTCATATAAAATGTTCTAATCAAACTTTTAAAATTGTATCTCCTGTAAACTCATCCTGAATACTTCACTGGAAGCAGTGTTCTAATGCTCTCCTGCTAATCTAAAGCAGTATTTGGCAGATATTCTATGGTCTATGTAAAGGTATATGCAGCCTTTACATTAGAAGAAAGCCATATTAAGTTAAAGTTGGATTTCTTGGCTGTTACCTATAATAAAATATACTGGATAATTTTGCAATGATGATCTGAAATATTGTTGTGTTCTGTTTTTCTTCTTTGAAGTTATATAATTTGTTTACATCTATATACTACTAAAACTCTTGTGTCTGTAACCTTCAACTGGGCGAAATGGTGTGTCATGAGGCAAATTTTTTGAACCAAGGTTATCTCAAATGGGCTAACTTACAGAATGCGTCCAAAATCTGGGACCCATTACTCCTATGGGATTGAAATTTAGGAAATTTGTGGCCGCTTCTGCACTGCTGCGGTGAGTCCAGGTGACGTGATCATCATGGGCGTATCCCCAACCTCTTTCCCACCTCCCTCTGTCCCCTACGCCCAATGGGCTGGCGGCAAAGCCCAACAGGTGAGCAACCATTGGCTGCTTTGGAAATGAGGCAGAAATTTGAAATCTCTTAACGGCAGTGGTGTTGAGGGAAGGATGAGGGAGCAACTCGGATGCCTGTTGGCAAGGTAGGGCTGGCGGGGGGGGCGGCGGGGGGTGAGCCCTCTTGCTCCCTTGAGGGAAAGGGGCCCTTGGGAACACACCAGAATGGGGAGCAAAGGTGCAGTTTTCCTCACGGTCCACAGCTCCCTTTGTTCCACCTCCCCTCAGCAAAGTGGCAGACAGTTCCCCAGGTCAGCCAAGGAGGAGGCGGCTTCACCGAGATTCTCCTGAGGGCAGCGCAGGCCTATATTAGATGTGGGAAGGGAGGGAGGGAGGAAGGAAGGGGAAAGGAAGAGAGGGAAGAGAAGGGGAGGAAGGCAGGCAAGCAGGAAGATTTCTGACACTCCTTACCAGCTTCCTGCAAAGTCAATAGGGAAGCAAGTCGTAAGTTGTTCACACTTTCACTGCTTTTTTGCCCTTGGTCATTCTGTTTCTGTGTTTAGGTAAGGAAATATCTTTGAAACAACCCAATGGGTCACGGGTTGTCTAACTAATACTAAGGGACTGGGTGGAGGGCTCCAGAATGCTGTAGTGGTTAATGTGTTGAATTAGAACTATGGAGACCCAAACTGAAGTATTTCCACAATCACGGAAGCTCATTTGGTGACTTTCATCCAGTTGCCTTCTGTCAGCCTTACCAGGTAGAACAGACAGGAAACACGACCACATGAACTACGTCTACTTTATTGTAAAGTTGTGTTAACAGAATCTTGCAAGTGTAAAAGTACAAGTCTCCCACCATCACCTTTACAGCCCAAGAACTTGGGGAGGGTCCCTTCTGAGCCTCTCTGTCCACTATGCAGCTGTAGGCTATGCTATCTCTTATCTGACCATTCCATAGGCAGCATCTCTTTGCCCATCTCCCAAAATCTTTCCCACATGCCATTACACCTTCTCTCAGCCCATATGGTGGTTGTGAGGGGAAAATGGAAGAAGGATGCTGTATACACCATCTTGGACTCCTAAGGAAAGGTGGGATATAGCTCAAATAATACACTTCTGAATTGTAACAATGTTTTAGTGTTCTTGTTCAGAAAATGTATTTGCTTTTCCTAGTGAAATGTCAATGAAATCAAACTCTTGTCTTCTATAGTGAGAATGTGGGAGAAGACACGTTTACTTCCATAACATTCTACTCTGTCCAAGAAATTTAGTACAGGACAGAAATTGTCGTATCATGATCCACAAATACCTACAGTGGAAGAATGGATCATTAAACTAATGGACTTGGCTCAAATGGCGAAGTTAGCAGAGTTAATAAGAGAATACTGTTTCTAAATTTGTCTCCTCATGGCAACCCTTCTTAGATTACGTGCTTGTGTGGGGAAAAAAATGAGGCTTTCATTGTGGGTTTTAATGATTAGATGGTTTGTGTTGATAGAAATGTGAATTTGGATTAAATAGTGGTAAGAGATTAACTTCCTTTTAATTTGGACCTATATCTGTATTGGAGATAGCTGGAAGTCACTTTCTGTTTCATCTTTCTATCTATTCTCACTATTTTAGTTTTTGTCTTTTTTCTTTTAGTTCTATTGTCTTTTTTTGCCATACTCTGTTTTGTATTTTAATTGTACTTTTTATATATTATAATAAAAGTTTTATGAAAAAAAGAAATTGTATCACATAACACCACTCATTTCCCCACAGCAATTTTAAATACATTCCTCCAAAATTAATTTGTACCCCCCAAATAAATAAATAAATAAAATAATCCTCAAGTTAATATTTTCCTATTTGTTCATTAATGTATAGAAACTTGCTTTCATTTTATATACTAAGGGTATGGAAAACATTCAAAAGAGGAACTTTGCAAAGCATGTTGGTACAAGCAAAGCACTTCTCCATGAAGTATTAAACAGTCACATCCTTTGGGAAGTTTGCATGGCTACTTCAAAAGTGTCTCCAGAATGTGTAGAGACATCTCTTAAGCTGTGATTAGCATCAGAGTAACTGTACACGGCTCAGGCAGCAGGAGACAGCCTTCAAAACAGCTTTGCATGCTTTCCCAAGGGTCCAGCTGCTTTAATATTTCAAGGATGGGTGTATCACCATGCCAACACACTGTGCAAAGCACCTTTTTCAAGGTTTTGCAAAACCTATTCTGTAGAAAGCTGAAACTGGGCTTGAAAAGGTCATAGTGGACTCCTTGAAATCTAGTCATTTTTTCAATAATTTGCTATAAAATTCATAGTTTCCTACTGACCTACAACAATTTGCTTATAATGTTCAATCTATACATGTAAAAGTAGTTCTGTAAATAGCAATCTGCTACGACTATGATCTCCAGTATGGCAACTTGGAATGCCAGTGCCCTTGCTGCACAACAGGTTCTACACTGACTTTTATCATTTTTTAAATTAAAAAAAAAATGAATGGGTGACATGCAGCAAAATGAAGCACTAGTTCCCAGTACTGTTTTTACTACTGGAAACACCTCTGGAGCCCAAATGGGCTGTCCGTTATTCTAAAAGGTAAAATTAATGGGAGCTACTTCATTTAATGCACAGCTTTTAAGTGCATTAAATGCCATATATTTTGAAGCCACATATAACAACTTCAAGGCAGCATAGATTATGCAGCATCGACATGTCACTTTCTAAAACAATGTCTATGTTTAAGAGCATTCACAACATGCATACATTTATTAAGAGAGAAAGAAGCATAGGTTTTATTACTGTGTCCTTAGCTTCATTTCTACAAATTTAAACACTGGTAGAAATTGAGAAATCATCTATTTTACCTGCATTTTCTTTTCACTTTGCAAACTTTTTAGGACAAGGAATCTTGCATTATCGTAGATTGATATACAGGTAGTCCTTGCTTAATAACCACATTAGGGTCCAGAAAATTCGTTGAGTGGGGCGGTTGTTAAGCGAGGCATCATGCGATTGTACCTGATTTTACATTTTTTGCGGCAGTCATTAAGCTAATCACCACAGTTGTTAAGTGAATCACATGGTCATTAAGTGAATCACACAGTTCCCCATTGATTTTGCTTGCCAGAAGCCGGCTGAGAAGGTTGCACATGTGATCACATGACCCCGGCATACTGCAACCATCGTAAGTGTGAGCTGGTTGCCAAGTGCTCAGATCACTATCATGTGACTGCAAGGGCCCTGCAACGGTCATAAGTGTGAGGACCGGTTGTAAGTAGCTTTAGCACCATCATAACTTCAAACAAATGGTGGTTAAGCAAGGACTACCTGTAGTTTATCCTCTCCTTTTCTTGCAACCTGTTTTTTGGGGGAGGGGTATTGCTGTATCTTTTATTATTCAAACACCTACCTCATTTATACAATTTTGCAGAGATTGTTCTGCAATGCTGCTAATCTTAAAACTATCACATCTAAAAGAAAAATGCTAGTCTCAAAGTTTGTCTTGAAAATCCAGCCATTTTGACTGTCAAAGCTAGAACGCTCAGACTAATCCTAATGCTGCCTCCAGATACTTCTTACTGTACAATCACCCTACTTTTTGACACTTTCCAATTGGACCAGATGATGTAATTTTCCATTTGTAATCCTTGGCTTCCAAATGATACACATTTGAAGTGGAAAAACCTCTTAGAAATAGGAAGCATCTGGAAGCCCTGTGCGCTTTTTTAAGAGAGGTAGGCCAATTGTAGAACAATAGACCCATCTGGAAATTCCCCACTACCAGCACCACCACTACTCCATGGTGAAGAAAAGGTTCAAAAAGCTCCACAAGGCATTTTGATTGGTTGTGCAGGCAGCCATCCAATCAGTTCCAGATGAGCCTATTACTCAGATCGACATGTGATTCCCATGTAGTATTGCTGGTTACATCCTGCAGTAATTTTTCCAGTTCACTGCCTGCATTCAAAACTACCCAGTTCACTTCCCTTAAGTGTATATATCCTGTAATGCAGCTTGCAAGCCAAATCCAATAAAATATATTTAATGTGAAATTCGAGGCACAATTCCCCCCCTAGAAATTGAAAAGCTCAGTGAAAGTGGTATTCTAGCTCTTGTGCTTGCTCCTATGTTATTAAGTGATATCAAACCAGTAGGACTCTGAAGGAATTGATAAAAAAAAAATGCCCGAACATAAGGTTTATTGCTTGTAATTCTGAAACAGCAAGGATTCAATTCTTAATCCTCTGGAGTGCTTCCCCCCCACCACCTTGTATCGCTTTTTTTTTTCCCCCCCTTGTGTCTTCGAGTCAGACTTGTCTCCTGGCGACAAGTCTTTCTTACTCTGCCCTTTTTTTTTTAGGTGCCTTCAAGTCAGTTTTTGACTCCTGGCAACTGCCTGGACAAGTCCTTGCAGT
Organism: Python bivittatus; assembly: GCF_059951505.1. NCBI lineage: Eukaryota > Metazoa > Chordata > Lepidosauria > Squamata > Pythonidae > Python > Python bivittatus. The sequence goes on along the minus strand of NW_028277030.1, from coordinate 63,480,895 downwards.
TTTCCTGGCAAGGTTTCAGCCCTTGCCTGCTTCCTAGGTGTGGCTGAGAGAGAGCCACTGGCCCAAAGTCACCCAGCTGTTTTTTTGGTGCCAAGGCAGGACTAGAACTCATGGTCTCCCAATTTCCAGCTTGGTACCTTAACCACTACACCAATCTTTAGTGTGCAGAAATAATACAGATGCGGGACAGCCGCGGAGAAATAGCCTCTGGTAATTTATTCCTGTCTTTTCGTTTCCAGTCTGCAAGACAAGGAGCGCTCCGCTTTCCCCCCGCAAAATTCCGGTGGCTCCCCATTGCCTAACTCGAGGACGGCTTCAATTCCCACTCTGCACCTTCAAAGCTGAATAGCCCACCCAGTTGCTACTGAAAACAGAGCGGGCTGGCCTGGCACCCCGACTTCGAAGGGCTTAATTTACTCAGCAGGGCGCCCGGCCACCAATCGTCGCCACCCCCACACCTCGTGCCAACGGCCAGCGGAGACCGTGCGGCGGCGTCGCAGCGCCCCAGGCAAATTCGCCCTCCCCTTCCCTGCCTGCCATCCAGCGACGGAGCCGGAGGAGAAGAGCCAATCTTCGCCGGTCCCGCCTCCGCCTCCTCCTTCCCCGGCTGGTTCCGGCTTCTCCTGTTTGCCGCCAGACCAACAGCGTTTTCCCGCCAGCTCTACCCTTCGCGCCGCGGATGGTAAGTCGCGTGGCGTGGGAGGGAAGCGCGGCGCCCGGGAGTTCAGGCTGCTTCGCTTTGCAGCGCGGCTCCGTAATTCTCCTTCGCCGCCACCTCCCCGGGTTAGTCCGCCGGCGTGGAGTTCGACTTCCAGACATGCCCTGCCTCCTGATTGAGCCCCTCGGAGCTTGCCCGCCTCTGCCCTCCTGCAGCCCCGCCCTCGTGGCTTCTAGTTCTCTAACGGGTCCTACAATCCAAGTCCTGGTTTGAGGGGGGCTTTGCGCTCAGAAGTCTAGATTGGAGCGGAACGACCCTCACTTGCGACAAATGCAGCCGCAGCTGCGGGACGGACACACACACGCACCCACCCAGCCAGTTAGAGGGCAGCTGGGGATTCTGGGGATTGAAGTCCCAGCCCGTAAGGTGCCAGGTTAGGGGAAAGGAGGTTTCGATTTCACTGACCCTCGTGTTTACTAATGCCGGAAATGAAAGAATTTTTTTATTTTCACTCTTTTCCAAAAAAAGGTCACATAGACAAAATGATTTTCCATTCATAACTTTTCCACAACTTACTGTCTGTTTTATCAGCTGCTATTTTCAGTTCATCCCCACCACTTGAAGATTGAACCATAAAAACTTCATGGTGAAGAGCAAAAATCTTTTGAGATAAGACACTGCCCTACCCTTAAGAAATGTTTAGATTAAATCTTATTTATTTAGCTGTTCCATTTTGTATCATAATTTTACTATGAATGCATTCAGGATTACTAACAAAAAAAAAACAGTTTTACCAGTTTAATAGACCTCCTTTCCAAGATTCCCTGGAAAATAACTCTTTTCTATTTATGTGATTATAAATATGCATGCATAATGTAATAACAAGATAAGTAGCTGGCCAGATCAGTAATTATAAAGCATTAAGATGAATACATTCAATAAAAATAAAGCAAAATGATCCGTGTTGCAGGTTCATAATCCAATAATGAAATGAAATGAAATGAAGAGGAAGAAACCAGAGGCAGAGATAAACCAAAAGTCAGTCTGAAATTGTAGTTAATCTAACGGTCTGTTTTTCTGCCTCTGTTGGACAGATGATTTTGGAAGGCTTGATAATTCATGTCCCTCTATAGTTACTAACACTTGTGAGAATGCACAGGAATCCTGTCATGAGGATCCTGTTGAGCTCTCACACCAAAAGCAGCAGTTGGAGCTATCCTGTGTCAGTTTGCTTAATTCTAGAGGCAAATTGTTCACTGGTTTGTATATCTGCAAATTGGGAATGGTTCCCACTTTTTAATGTTTTTCATTAACAGGGAAGGTTTTCTTCCTGTTCTGTGAGGTTATTGCTCTGTTATACTGTGTCATATGAAACTATGCGCAACACTATAAAAACCAGAAATGTAAAAGAACTTTCAGAGCTGGAGTTCTTCCAGATTACATCTCTATTGTAGAATCACATTGCTTCATAGAATTTTACAGGAGATCCAGCTGTTAATGATAATTCATTTGTAGCTTCCCCATTTCTGTTATTTGTCTTACCCAAGAAAATTCAGCAAGAAGGAAAAGATATAAAACCTTTTGTTTGTTACCATCAGGAGCTATCCATCTGGAAGAATCCTTTATTCCTTTTCAGAGAAGAGCACCATCTTCTTTACTGTGATCCTGAGAACATAGACAAAGTCCTGTCCTGGTATTGCTTCTTCCATACATGAATAAACATTGTTTGAAAGTACAGGCAGTCCCCAGGTTAAGAATATCCAACTTATGGACAACTCATACTTATGAATGGGCTGCCTCTTACTAAAAATGGCAGATGGCATTCTCCTTCCTCAAGCTGATGAACTACTGAAGCTGCGCAATGTTTTCATGAACCACTGAAGCTGCGCATTTTTAATATGCAGCCAGTTTTCAGCAGTCAGGAGAACGCCGTCTGCCATTTTTAGTAATAGGCAGCCCATTCGTAAGTATAAGTTCTGATTTACAAATTCGAGTTAAAGACAGACTCAGGAACAGAACTTGTTCATAACCCAGGGACTACCTGTACTAATATGCCAACTGAACCCAAGATGTGTTGGCTCCTGGCTTCCTCAGTTGCTGTAGTATGTTTATCCTTGTCTTTGATTATTGTTTGATTTGTATAGCTTTTGCTTTTTGTTAGCTACCCAGAGTCACATTTGTGAGATGGGTGGCCATATAAATTAATTAAATACATACATACATACATGCATACATATATTATGTGCATAGACATAAATATTATCATTGAAATGTGCAGGCCAGAAGAAAATAGAAAGATTTTATCCGGGAAAGGAAGCAAAATAGAAAACAAGGATCCTGGGGAAGAGCTGAAACATAATTATGAAGGAAATTAATTTTATGCAATATGCTGGAAAGAAACACAATTTATGTTAGTTTAATATTGTTTTGTCTCTCTTCTAATTATAGGATTCATGATGGTTTTAACTACAGAGCAAATAAACCTGACTGGACAAGTATTTGAATCATATATTCTGGAATATCACCAAAATGATGTCTTGCAGATTTTAAGAGAAAAAGACGATAATGCCCATTACCCAGTTATTGTTGATGCATTGACACTTTTTGAGACCAACATGGAAATTGGTGAATATTTTAATGCCTTCCCTAATGAAGTCCTTCCTATTTTTGATAATGCATTGCGTAGAGCAGCTGTGACAGTATGTCAGTCGGCTTCCCAAGCTCAGGAATTCATCATTAAACAGAATCTACATGCCAGAATATCAGGTAAATTGCATTTCTTGTGATACATACAAATCTTAGCTAGCATTGTAAAAAGCCTCTGTGGATGATACAGCAAGTGTAAGCATTCTGTCTTTCAAGACCATGCTTTCGATTAAGATAGCCTTTCCCCACCTGCCGAACTTTAGATGCCTTGAACTATAACTTTCATAATTCCCAATTAGTGTTGGTGGCTGAGTTTAATAGAAAGAGTGCTAGGTAGGAAAAGGCTGGCTTATAGAATGCAAACCCAGGGGCATTACTGCTGACCCAACTGGAAAATAGGAATCTAGAGGCTTTTTCCTGGTCTTTCTCCAAGATGTTTGGCGTGGTTTATGGGATTTCTAAGGTCAGGCACACATGTTGTCTTCCTTTCCTTCCTTCAGCAGTGATTTTTAGTAGATCTCACCAGTTCCAAGATTTTATATATATTTTTACAGAGCTACCATTGATGGCATGTTCTATTTCCAGTTTCAATTCAGTGATTTCATTTCTTTCCCCTCACAACCGTCATAGTGCTTTCCTAGTCAGCCTTCATATCTCTCATAATTTGTTGAACAAAGAGCAAAAATATATCCCCTTTGTTTATAGTTTACTTCTAGATCCCAACTGTCTGCTTGTTTGATGCTTTGACAAGGAAATCCAGTAGTTCTATGAAACATTATAGCTCTTTCTGTCTTGACATGAATAACCTATGCTTAAAAATGGTCACATAGTTTAAGCCAGTTAATATGGGAAAAAAGGGTGTTGCAGGCAAAATTGTGGGAAAACAAAACTTTCTTGTTAATTTTATAAAGAGTATAATATATCTGAAGCTACATAAAATGTAAGATAATCCTTAAACAAAAAAGAGCAGCAGTTTTCTGCATTTTGTTTGATGGAAGAATATTTTTGTTTTAAAACTACTGTTTTATGAAGTACTTCCAGATGAATTACCCCACTAAAACATTTTATATATTGTATTTTTCATTTTCACATGATAGCCAAGTACCTTTAATCTTTGCTGTTGAAGTTGTGGATAGGAAAAACTAGAACATTGTTGGGTGGGTGTTTCCATAATTTTTGACTAATGCTGAATAATGGATATAAAGGCAAAGATGATTATGCATCACATGTAAGTGTCATTAAACTCAGAGGAACTTATTTCTGAACAGAAATCTACAAAATAACAGCATCAATTTTACAGAATCTACAGAAATCTTTAAAACATCAGAATAGTTTTGGGTGAGCACTGAATTTTACTGAGTTTTGAACTAACAGTAAATTTGTGTGTGCAAATGTCTATGAAAATAGTATCTTTTTTAAATTACTACCTTTTTCTCTTTTCCTTGATAGGATAACTGTAAATAATGGGTCAAATTAATGAAAATGGGCAGCAAGGTTGAGTTTACACATTATACAAACCCATAATTTTGTTCATTTAGTTTTAGCTCAGTGTTTTATGTGTACCCAGCCTTTGTAGTTTGTAAATCATTGTTTAAGCCTTAGTATGCTATGCAAACCAGTTACTTGGTCTACTGGTAGTTTATTCGACAAACCACAATTAAATGCAATGTATGAACTAAGAATACATCATTGCCCCAGATTGCTAAATCAAAATTAAGAGTTAGTGGAAACTGCCAATGAAATAATCATGATCACTTCTAATATTCTGTTTGTTGTTTTGCCAGGTTTACCTGTGTGCCCAGAGCTAACTAGAGAACGTATCCCAAAGACTAGAGATGTAGGGCATTTCCTGTCAGTCACTGGCACTGTTATTCGCACCAGCCTAGTGAAAGTCCTGGAATTTGAGCGGGATTACATATGCAACAAATGCAAGCATGTTTTTGTGGTCAAGGCTGACTTTGAACAATACAATGCTTTCTGCCGCCCATCAACCTGTCCTGGGAAAGAAGGCTGCTCCTCCTCAAAGTTCACTTGTCTCTCTGGAACATCCTGTGCTCCCAGCAGTTGCAAAGACTATCAAGAAATCAAGATTCAGGAGCAGGTTCTAAAAAATGTTCACACAGATTTGCTGGGCTATAAGTTTCCTGAGGGAATTATTGGGTAAATGGTAGTAGCAGTATAAGATCCCTTTCTCCATGTCACTATTGTCTTTTCCATCTTGTGAAAAAATGTTTCATAGAGAACTAGCTGATGGAAATGTAGGGATACATTCAGGGTTCTTTTTATCCCCCTCCTATTATATCCTTGTATCCCATAAATACGCTTTGGAGGATCTGTCTTCCTTTTAGAGCAGATTTGTGGGAGTGTCGGGTGAAAGGATTCCATTCTGGTTACTCTCTCAGAAGGCAAGCATGCCTCTAACTAGGGTGTAAATGCTATTAAATGCAAAGGAATCTGCTTCTGAAGCAACTTGCATAAGATCAGAATCTAATGGAAATATAGACCAAATGAAAGCAGATTTCTAAGTAGTTGCTTGCCTGGATACCCACAGGGTGATAAATATTTATTTCTAGTGGATCATCTAGAATAGCTTCAGTAAAATTAGGTTCAAGTGGCCAATACAGTTGAGTCATTGGTTCCCATCTGGTAACTTACATAGATTTAGTTGTAGTCCTTGAAACTTGTAAGCATTTGCTTACCTTGAAATAAAATGGATACACTTTATGTCATCCAGGTTCAAAGGCTTTCTGTTGGAAATATTCCCCGTTCTATGATGGTGGTCCTTGAAGATGATTTAGTTGACAGTTGCAAATCTGGTGAGTTCTGTGGCAGATTCTTAAGGAAAATACCTTCTTTTTAGGCAGTTCATACTTAAAGAAAAAGTCAAATTAATATTTTAATGAGGTCTTGTCTGTTAGTAATCTACATGTCATGTTGTTTCATTGTTAAAATCTTACTGATCATGCAACATGAAATGCCATTGTCTTAGATCAAAATATCAAATCGTATGATCATTGGCATTTAAAGTTTCCAAGTCTCAAAAGACTATTCTTCAATTATGGAGGTATTACAATACACATTCTTCTATGCTAACACATTTCCTCAGGATTTGGGTCCATGTGTTCAAAATATCGCTTCTAGTTAATGGTCTTTATGTTCTGTCTTTCCATATAGATTTAAAAACAAGTAAAATATTAGTTGCGTGCAAATATCTATTCTTAAAAAATATATAAGGTAGATTCTTCTATGTGCTTTCTTTTTAATATTTTCCTGCAATTAATTTTGAAACAGCTCAATAGTCAAAGCTCTCTGGGTGATTTACAATAAGCACCCCCCCAAAAAAAGAGACAATATAATTTGAATTAAAACATATCCAATAAAATCAAATAAAATACAAAATAAAGACACTACCAAACTAGGCAGCAGCAAGGTGGTCATCAAACTTTAAAACAATGAATTAATATACAACTAGAATATGATTAATTCTAATTAATATTCTATGATTAATATAATTAAAAGCCTGATGCCAAAATGCTAATGTGGATGCCAGGTGAGCCTCTCTGGGGAGGGCATTCCTTAAATGAGTACCACCACAGAACAGGCTTCTGCCTTGTGGAGATCCACTTCACCTCCTTTGATGGGGAGAGACTCATTAGAGGATCTTAAGATCTGGATAGGTACATACAAGAGAAGACACTCCTTCCGTTTATCCAAAACAGGTTTCACAGTAACTGCTTTGTAATTTCCTCTATCCCTTCTTGGTCTCCTTTTAAACATTTGAGTTATATTGGCCTTTTTTCTAACCCTTGTAGAAGGGTTCCTGTCTTTTGTGAAAAGTAGCATACAGTATTTGGTGAGCAGCTTAGCATTTTCACTCAAAGGCTGTTGAATTCCTTTAGAATCCTTCAGTGGACATCACCTAGAAAACTATAGCCAGTTGGGATAAACAGTCATGTGCTAAATTAACCAAGGGCTTGACTTGACATAAGAGACCTTTATGTTCCCAAATGCCCATAATTATATGATTTGTTGTTTTGACCAAAGACAATGGCATTTCATGTTGTAAGATCAGTATACTTTTAATACCAATGAAACGACATGACATGTACATTACTAACAGGTGGCACCTCTGTAAAAATACTAATGTGTGCCATATTTTTATGACAATTCTTGGTTTTTGTTTGTTCATTTTTTGTCTCGCTCAGGTGATGACATTACAGTTTATGGAGTAGTGATGCAGAGATGGAAGCCTTTTCACCAGGATTCACGCTGTGATGTAGAGATTGTTTTGAAGGCCAATTACGTTCAGGTCAACAATGAACAAATTATGGGCATCACAATTGATGAAGATGTTCGTAAAGAATTTGAAGATTTTTGGGAAAGACATAGGAATGATCCTTTAGCAGGTTTGCAAAAAAAAAAAAAATACAATAAACAGATTGGCATGGACAGCTTGCTTTTGAAATGTACCAATTTTATCTTTATAATTGAATTCAATTCAATTCCTTGCTCTTTAAGATCTGATGTGGAGTTGCATAGATAATAATTAAATTAAACCAGAAAAGAGAATAAGACAGTTATTTCATTTTTAACAAAAAGAATGAAGGGTAAACTAGCTTAAAGTATGGTATCTTAAATTTTAATTGATGAAACCATGCTATGTCTGGTTGGGCTGATGTACAAAGAGACATCAAACAGCAGCCTTCACCAATTTGGCATGCTATAGATTTGTTAGACTACAGCTCCCTTTATCAGTTGTACTGGCTGGGAATGGTGGAAATTGTAGTTCCACATCTTGGAATGCATCGGATTGGGGGGAAATGCCATAGCATGTGCTGCTGTTGTGGATTTCAGCTTGAGCACAGATAGAATTCAAATAACCTTGTTTATTTCTTTTTCATATTTGTGATCAAAGCAATAGAAGCCAGAAGCTGGCATTTATGTATATGACCAATACATTTTTATATACTGTTTCTCCCGCCCAGAATTCTGTGTATCATCTTAAGATGCATGTAGAGCTGTTGGCCCCATAGAAGTTCCAATTCATCTCATTGGAGACACCTACTCCATTATGTGTCTTTTTCCAATTAAATGAAGGAAGGAAGCTTTTGTTGATGTAAGAATTCTGCACCTGGAATAGGGCTCTAAGGGCCAATAATAATCTGTGGAGTCTTTCTGTGAATCTTCAATTCCATCCTTTAGAATATCAAAGCTTTACCCAATGTGTTGTCTGCCAGATGTTTTGGACTACGTTTCATTAGATCCAGTTAAGGTAAAATGTGATTAGGGATGATGGGTGCTGTCATTCTAAACATCTGGAGAGAGTGATTCAATAAATCAATATATGCTGGTCTTTGACCGTAATAAAGATTTGATTTGATTCTGATAAATCAATGAATATATCTAACCTAAAAAACACTTTGACCCTGTTATCTTTATCAAATTATTCAATAAAAAGCATTGGATCTGGCATTTGATTTTTACTGTAATTAAGGCTATCCCCAAATAAAACGAAGATTAAGAAAACATCACAGTGATTTCAAAATTACCTATATAAAAGCTAAGCTGGATCAGGCATGGTTAGTTACTTGGATGGGAGACCCCAGACTATAGTCTAGATTAGGACGTTGAAAAACTCTTGCAGAAGGAAGCAATGGCAAGCAACTTCTGTCCTATTGCCTTGAAAATTATATAGATGTTCGAAAAGTCAGCAAGGCTGAAGTTCAAGTCAAAAGAGACTTTAGCTGATAATTTCTCATACTGAACCAAGGGCAACAGTAAATTAGAAGAGTCATAGCTGGGATGTGCATGTAGGTGAGAGAAAGAGAGATCAAATCACTAATCTGCTGCACTATTCTTTCCATACTTCGCAGGGAGGAATGAAATTTTAGCAAGCTTGTGTCCTCAGATTTTTGGATTATATCTTGTGAAGTTGGCTGTAGCTATGGTGCTCGCGGGAGGGGTGCAGAGAACAGATAATACCGGCACTCGAGTTAGAGGTTGGTATATAACATTCTCTTCCCTCTTATTCCCACACTGTAACAGAACTCTTTTCTTTATCGCTCTACATGTTAGACATTGGCCTGAACTGAAAAAATATTTATAAGGTAAAATTAGACTAGTTTTCTTTTTTGCGTACAGTCTTGTGGAACTAAACAGGTTAAAGATTCCATTTCATGTTTTTACAAGACATAGAAAGGACAACTCAACTTCATAATGCTTACCAACAGAATCAAGATTAAAAATATGAATATACATGTCTTTTCCAATTTTTAGAATTAAAGTATGTTTCATTATAATACAAAAATGCATATAATGTTTCCTTCCTTTTCTCACCCTAACTGAATTTGCATCTTTTATTTTATATTGCACCTCACTTTACCCAAAGGATATTTTTGCACTTGAAATTAATAGCCATAAATATAATTGTCAAAAAATTGTCATTGATATGCTACAGTGCATTTTTAATGTGAACAATGCCATAGTTTCAGTTTCATGTATAATGAAATCCAGGATACCCTAAGATCTTAAAAAAATAAAACTCCTCTTTTTGATGCCTTAGTACATAGGTTTCTCCTTTTAAATTGACAAAAGAACTTGTGATATTCATCACAAACTTCTTACCAAAAATACAAGAAGTAAGAAAGGTCTCAAACACAGAAAGTGTAAAACAAAGATGCTTCTGGACTTCATGCTGTGGTGTGGCACCTTTACTTCTAAAGATAGCTTTAAGTTTAAATGTACTATTTCATAGGACTAGATCCCAGTTGATTTAAAGCTTTTAGAGTAGCTATTAAAGAGTAAGGCTATACATTTTAATCATAATACAGTAATGTATTAAAATAATATTCAGTCAGAGCAAATATTAATCAGTTTCGACCATCTGTACTCCGAGGAACACCCTTTTGATCTCTGGCTAGAGAGTTTGCTTAAATTGTTTATGGTAAACTTTCAGCTAGTTGTTTTTCTTTGGTGTTGGATGTCTGAATTAATGCTTACAAGAAGGTACATTATCAGCATCTTGATTGTGGGCATGATCCTCAAAGGATTTTGTTTATATGCCTATATGTTTTAGGATTACCTGATAAAAATTTAAATACTACCTTTGAAATAATGGTATCATTTCCATATTAGTGTAGAACACCCAGCAAGGCTTTTTGAAACTAGGGTAATTTATTGTGAATAATAGTTGTTTTTGTGAAATACAGTGGGGCAAAAAAGTATTTAGTCAGCCACCAATTGTGCAAGTTCTCCCACTTAAAAAGATGAGAGAGGCCTGTAATTTTCATCATAGGTATACCTCAACTATGAGAGACAAAATGGGGGGAAAAATCCAGAAAATCACATTGTCTGATTTTTAAAGAATTTATTTGCAAATCATGGTGGAAAATAAGTATTTGGTCAATATCAAAAGTTCATCTCAATACTTTGTTATATATCCTTTGTTGGCAATGACAGAGGTCAAACGTTTTCTGTAAGTCTTCACAAGGTTTTCACATGCTGTTGCTGGTATTTTGGCCCATTCTTCCATGCAGATCTCCTCTAGAGCAGTGATGTTTCGGGGCTGTCGCTGGGCAACACGGACTTTCAACTCCCTCCAAAGGTTTTCCATGGGGTTGAGATCCGGAGACTGGCTAGGCCACTCCAGGACCAGTGCTTCTTACAAAGCCACTCCTTCGTTGCCCAGGCAGTGTGTTTGGGATCATTGTCATGCTGAAAGACCCAGCCACGTTTCATCTTCAGTGCCCTTGCTGATGGAAGGAGGTGTTCACTCAAAATCTCACAATACATGGCCCCATTCATTCTTTCCTTTACACAGATCAGTCGTCCTGGTCCCTTTGCAGAAAAACAGCCCCAAAGCATGATGTTTCCACCCCCATGCTTCACAGTAGGTATGGTGTTCTTTGGATGCAACTCAGCATTCTCTCTCCTCCAAACACGACGAGTTGAGTTTAGACCAAAACGTTCCACTTTGGTTTCATCTGACCATATGACATTCTCCCAATCCTCTTCTGGATCATCCAAATGCTCTCTAGCAAACTTCAGACGGGCCCGGACATGTACTGGCTTAAGCAGGGGGACACATCTGGCCCTGCAGGATTTGAGTCCCTGGCAGCATAGTGTGTTACTGATGGTAGCCTTTGTTACTTTGGTCCCAACTCTCTGCAGGTCATTCACTAGGTCCCCCCGTGTGGTTCTGGAAGTTCTCACCGTTCTTGTGATCATTTTGACCCCATGGGGTGAGATCTTGCGTGGAGCCCCAGATCAAGGGAGATTATCAGTGGTCTTGTCTGTCTTCCATTTTCTAATTATTGCTCCCACAGTTGATTTCTTCACATCAAGCTACTTGCCTATTGCAGATTCAGTCTTCCCAGCCTGGTGCAGGTCTACAATTTTGTTTCTGGTGTCCTTCAACAGCTCTTTGGTCTTGGCCATAGTGGAACTTGGAGTGTGACTGTTTGAGGTTGTAGACAGGTGTCTTTTATACTGATAACAAGGTCAAACAGGTGTCATTACTACAGGTAATGAGTGGAGGACAGAGGAGCCTCTTAAAGAAGTAGTTACAGGTCTGTGAGAGCCAGACATCTTGCTTGTTTGTAGGTGACCAAATACTTATTTTCCACCATGATTTGCAAATAAATTCTTTAAAAATCAGACAATGTGATTTTCTGGATTTTTTTCCCCCATTTTGTCATAGTTGAGGTATACCTATGATGAAAATTACAGGCCTCTCTCATCTTTTTAAGTGGGAGAACTTGCACAATTGGTGGCTGACTAAATACTTTTTTGCCCCACTGTATATACCTTTCCATTTAGAAATGATTGTCAGTAAATGTTTTTTTCAAAATATCGAAATGATGAACAAAGTCTATCATTTTTGATCACAGTTTTATGTTTACCTTTTCCCATATTTTGGTTAAATTAAAAACGCGTGTATTAGTGATCAGTAAGGCTATGCAGCAATCTGAATATGAAGGAGAAAAGGTGATTCAGATAACACAGAGTGCTCACGTAGCATCTGTTGGGGACACCTTACAAAAGTTGTGTCTTTTGCTAGAATGCAGGAAATGGTGACAGCTTACAGCTGTGAGATACATGACCACGCCCACTCCAACTCACACACACACACACACCCAGAGATTTTAACATTTCTAACAGTAAGCCTCATTTTATTTGCTAATATGTAATACAAACTGGTGTCTAAATATTACAAGTTATGACCTTATACAAATTGGACAACACATGAGCTTTATCATACATCAGTAATGAGATGCATCATAGTATGTATACATGCATCTATCGTATGACAATGCTTCATAGGCTGAATATGCGTACATGCTGATCCCAGGCAGACAAGTTCCTTCTATGCACTGGGTATATGTGCATTTAAATAAACTTGCATACTTTCCATATGAATTATAGACTAGATAAGTTTATATTTCTGCTTTTTATATTTCCTCAATCCAGTTTTCATCTAAAATTTGCTCTGTAGAAAACTTGGGCATCTTTACTCTACCTCCAGGTGAATCACATCTTTTACTGGTTGGAGACCCTGGTACTGGAAAATCTCAATTTCTGAAATATGCAGCAAAGATTACTCCACGATCTGTACTTACAGCAGGAATTGGATCTACAAGTGCAGGTAAATAATGATGCTCAAATGCAGGGACATCAACTTTTAGAAAATAGGTAAGAACCAAATTGCCCAAATTCCCCACCAGTACATAGGCCCTGCTGAAAATTTTGCACAGGCAATAGCACAAGTTTTCTGGCAATCTGTTTGATTGTCAACAACCGCAGTTGTCCCTATCATCACATTTCCTCCTGCTGTGGCTCATGTCCCTACCTGTGGTTCATAACTCCCCTCCTTTTACGGTCTCCCAGATGTTATTGCTAGACCTCCAAAATCCTTCCCTAGCTTCTTCCACTTTTGGAAGCCTAGATATTCCTGTGATCCAATATGTCATCTCTCATTCTATGGTTGGCTGAAAATGCTAAGATGGGGAAAGAGGCTGGTGCTGATGGCAGGCCAAAGTGCAGCTATAAGCAGTTTTTTCCCCATGCAGAAGAAAACTGCTCCTATTTGAAGTGTATTTGGGGAGTGTTATAACACACAAAGGAAGCTCCTTGAGTTATATTTGAATTGTAATGCATGCCCAGTACATCTAATCCAATAATGCATCTTTAAGTTGGCTTGGAACTAAGGAGTGATTCTATGAATAATCAGTATAGCTCTACTTGGTAACTCAGGAAGAGGACTTTCATTTCTAGGCGAGGGAGGGCAACCCAGGAATTCCAGCCTCTTTTTTGCAGTGCCTGCAATCTTCCAGTTCAGTAACCCTGAGTAACAGTGGTGCAACTTTTCTCTGATAAACTTATTCACGTGCTTAAAATATTTAAAAACCCAACATTCAAGAACAAAGGAAGAAACATATCAAAGCATCATCACCTGCCCTTTGTAGCTCCCAAGGGCAGAATAATGGTAGCATATACAAGACCAAGTTCTCCAGGGTAAAAATATTTCAGGCTGCAGAAATAAGGAGAGACTGGAAATATACTGCTGCTGAGAAAGAATTAGATTGCATGAAGTAGTGATTAGATTCATTATAAATCAATAGTTACACCTAGGAAGTGATGGCTCTTCCCAATGGATTTTACATGCATCATTAAATACCATGTCCTGTTCTGAAAATCCCTCCATACTCTTCCATTTGACAAGCAATCAAGGTTTTAGGAACTACATGCCTATAGCTGAGCTCCTTTTCCACTTACTTCATTTTCTTACATCCTCTGGATCAAACTCTACTATGCTTGGATGGGAAAGAAGCTGCAAAAAGAAACAAAAATCCAGGTGTCATTTGTCCAGAGAAAGTTCCCCCAACCAAGGTATCTTCCAGGTATGTGGACCAGCACCCAGTAATCCCCAACTGAAAAGCTGAGAGTTGGAGTCCACCTGTGTTGGGGATATTCAGGTTGGGGAAGGATGATCTAGGGATAATGGAGGTAAATTGTGAAATTTTTCTTGTGAAGGTTACTCCCGGTTAGAGTTTATAATAGCAAACATGTGAACAGAAGAAACTGCTGAGCCCTGCAGCGTTCTCCATTTAGAGAAATGGGTGTGGTCTTCATGTATTTAAACAGCAAAGAATGAGGATCAAATGAAATCCCATGCAGGAATTGTTGGTTGCCTAGCAGGCAAGGATCTTTGTATTCAAAACATAATGTTAAAGGATATGGACAGATATGTCAAGAGTCATGTGTGCCATTGCTAAGGCCCACTTGCATTAAAAGTGGTTCTCCCTTGGTGCCAAAAAGTAGGAAAGGAAGGAAGGGACAGTGTAATCTAGGATACATTTCAAAAGAAACATTGCTAAATTGTTTGAATCACAAATGTGTTGGGAGTGGGTCACACAAGTATTCTTCAGGCATAAATGCGCCCTAAAGATCACTAACATACCTTTAGTAGATGCTGTTATTTAAAAGGATAGAGAGGTGGCTAAGCCCATGAGGCTATCCAGGAATGCAAGCTTCTAGTTAAATAAGCACAGCAAAGAGACACCTGCAGAATAATAGCGTGTACAACTGTCAGAGCTGATGTTACCTGGACTTTGCTATCAGAGCCAAGGCTTCAGCCAGCATTATTAAATCAATAATTCTTAACAATCAGCTCAATAATTAGTCAGTTGACATAGTCCCTCCCTCTTCCTAGAGAACACTTTTCTTGATATTGTAGCTAACTACAATACTAACTCCTCTGATTCAGAGATCCTACAGAAACAATATTTAGCAGCCACTGAAAACGGCAATATTTGAACAGTGGCAACACAACTGTCATTAAGGGAGAATTTCAGTGGCAGATATTTTAAAAATGGGGTTATTTTACAGACAGGTCTCTGTTGCAGAGGTGCACAAGCTCTTTTAGGTCAAGAGCCATATCTGAATCTTAGGAAAAATGTTCAGAGCTACATATGGAGGAGATAAAAGGAAATTAATGTATATGTGCTCAAAATGCCCAATCGTATTCATGCCAGCATTTTCACCCCTTTAAAAATCATACTTAAATCCTCATTCTTATTTCCATCACCTTTAAAACAAAAATTCATTCTCTCTCCCCATCACCTTTAAAGTACCTTGCACCCCCTTCATGTATCGATTTTACTCTTACAAGCTGCTCACTGAATTCTGATAGTGGAAGGCAAAGCAAATGTTCTGCTCCTGGCAGCTGCTATAGGAATTAGCCAAGCAGGAAGTCATAACAAAAGCTGAACTACCATAGTAGCATGAAAAGAGGTTATATGGCACTACTCTTAGATATGAATAGCATCTAGGAAGTCACACTGATTGTATCCAAGCCTATGCTCTTTTCTAATCATACATTCTACTAACTATATGTAAATCTTTCGTAAATCTTTTTTTTTCACGTTGCTAAAAACGAGTAGTGAGATAACCTTCCATAGAAAATCTTGAGATGTATGGCAGACCCAATGATACATAATGAATTCTGAGCTTCAGATGCAACACATACATACCTAATTAAGGCAACCATTTTTTGTCTTAACTTTCTGTTGGCCTTACCACCTCTGAGAGTGTTCACCAAGAAAGCTTATAACATGCATTGCAGCCTGTTTCAGAATGACATAGACAGACCGACCTACCTATAGCTATACCTATTTCCAGATAATACACCTGAGTGTATTATTGATAGTGTTTCAAGAAAATTATTTCTGTTTCAAGACTGTTGATAAAAGCTAAAAAGGACAGTAAGTGAGCCCAGACCAGAGATCTGACCTTCTCCAGGCTCCTAGCACCCCTTCGGTAGAGATTACATGTGAGGCAGAATTTCAGGCCCTAATATTTACAGCAGTTTCTTCTATCTGAGGTGAAGGGAGCTCTTTCAAGGAACAGGACTATTCTAAGATTAGCCAAGAGAACCAGTTTGGTGTAGTGGTTAAGGCACCAAGCTAGAAACCGGGAGATCAAGAATTCTAGTCCTGCCGTAGACCCAAAGCCATCTGAGTGACCTTGGGCCCATCACTGACTCTCAGCCCTAGGAAGGAGGCAATGGCGAACCATTTCCCCTAAAAAAGAAAAAAGGCTTGCCAAGAAAACTGCAGTGACTGGTCCAGGTAGTTACCAGCAGTCAAAAACTCACCTGAAGGCACCAAACCCCCCCCCCCCAAAATGCACCATTTCTAGTGTGCCCCATATATAGTGGGGCAAAAAAGTATTTAGTCAGCCACCAATTGTGCAAGTTCTCCCACTTAAAAAGATGAGAGAGGCCTGTAATTTTCATCATAGGTATACCTCAACTATGAGAGAAAAAATGAGAAAAAAAATCCAGAAAATCACATTGTCTGATTTTTAAAGAATTTATTTGCAAATCATGGTGGAAAATAAGTATTTGGTCACCTACAAACAAGCAAGATGTCTGGCTCTCACAGACCTGTAACTACTACTTTAAGAGGCTCCTCTGTCCTCCACTCGTTACCTGTAGTAATGGCACCTGTTTGACCTTGCTATCAGTATAAAAGATACCTGTCCACAACCTCAAACAGTCACATTCCAAGCTCCACTATGGCCAAGACCAAAGAGCTGTTGAAGGACACCAAAAACAAAATTGTAGACTGCACCAGGCTGGGAAGACTGAATCTGCAATAGGCAAGCAGCTTGGTGTGAAGAAATCAACTGTGGGAGCAATAATTAGAAAATGGAAGATATACAAGACCACTGATAATCTCCCTCGATCTGGGGCTCCACGCAAGATCTCACCCCGTGGGGTCAAGATGATCACAAGAACGGTGAGCAAAAATCCCAGAACCACACGGGGGGACCTAGTGAATGACCTGCAGAGAGCTGGGACCAAAGTAACAAAGGCTACCATCAGTAACACACTACGCCGCCAGGGACTCAAATCCTGCAGTGCCAGATGTGTCCCCCCGCTCAAGCCAATACATGTCCGGGCCCGTCTGAAGTTTGCTAGAGAGCATTTGGATGATCCAGAAGAGGATTGGGAGAATGTCATATGGTCAGATGAAACCAAAGTAGAATGTTTTGGTCTAAACTCCTCGTGTTTGGAGGAGAGAGAATGCTGAGTTGCATCCAAAGAACACCATACCTACTGTGAAGCATGGGGGTGGAAACATCATGCTTTGGGGCTGTTTTTCTGCAAAGGGACCAGGACGACTGATCCGTGTAAAGGAAAGAATGAATGGGGCCATGTATTGTGAGATTTTGAGTGAACACCTCCTTCCATCAGCAAGGGGATTGAAGATGAAATGTGGCTGGGTCTTTCAGCATGACAATGATCCCAAACACACCGCCTGGGCAACAAAGGAGTGGCTTCGTAAGAAGCATTTCAAGGTCCTGGAGTGGCCTAGCCAGTCTCCAGATCTCAACCCCATGGAAAACCTTTGGAGGGAGTTGAAAGTCCATGTTGCCCAGCGACAGCCCCAAAACATCACTGCTCTAGAGGAGATCTGCATGGAGGAATGGGCCAAAATACCAGCAACAGTGTGTGAAAACCTTGTGAAGACTTACAGAAAACGTTTGACCTCTGTCATTGCCAACAAAGGATATATAACAAAGTATTGAGATGAACTTTTGATATTGACCAAATACTTATTTTCCACCATGATTTGCAAATAAATTCTTTAAAAATCAGACAATGTGATTTTCTGGATTTTTTCCCCCATTTTGTCTCTCATAGTTGAGGTATACCTATGATGAAAATTACAGGCCTCTCTCATCTTTTTAAGTGGGAGAACTTGCACAATTGATGGCTGACTAAATACTTTTTTGCCCCACTGTAGCTAAAAAACTTAACCAGTAGTCTTAACCAACTAATAATGTACTGATACTAATATACTCTTAGATATGAATAGCATCTAGGAAGTCACACTGATTGTATTCAAGCCTATGCTCTTTTCAAATCATACATTCTACTAACTATATGTAAATCTTCCGTGCGAGAGCCAACAACAGAGCTTCCTTGACATTTAGCAGGTCACAGTAAATTTCTAATGCACTACAGTCAGCTGCCCTGAGTGGGAGAAGTGGCCGATAGTTACAAGTTAAAGAACAGTGCACTTGTGGATAATTGTGCTGTACTTGTAAAGGTCTGCCGCTTGTGCTTCTTAAACCTCTTGTAATAGTATTCTGCCACCTCGTTAAGGAAAAAATCTGGAGTACCTCGGCCATCTAATTGGATTAAAATCCTCCTTCGTTTCTGGTTTGTGTTACTATACAACCCCAATAGCAGTTGTGCCTTTTCCAACATTGCTTGTGAGATTAAAACTTGCCAGGCTTTGAAGTTTTACTAGTTGGTCACATTCTCTTTTCTTTCACATGCAATAGCCATCATAATCTGATGTGATTATGCACAAAGAGCCCTTTTGCAGCCGGCATGTAACACTGTTATCACCAAGAGACTGATATTAGGCTGCAGGGGACCCATCTCACATGAACCTTAAAATTAACATCTGTGTGTTTTACAGGTAGCTGCTGTCTTTAAGTTGGGCCAGCTTTGCCCCCTATGTACAGAGTTCAAGGCTTCTAAAGCATAACAAGACCAGTTCATTTATGCTAAGCTTATATAGACTTCACTAAAGCTTCCCTGTAATTTACAACTAAAAAGATGTAAATTTCTACCATCCATGCCTACCCCTCCGTTTTCGTATCTTTATACATAATGGTAACAAACTAATGCTAGATTAAATAAAACCTCAGGGAATTACTTAAAAATAGTTTTATTTATACATCCACTCAAATACTTTTCCTTATAAACTTTCTACAGGGTGTGTGTTTTTTAAACAATTTTCACATTTGTTTAATATGTAATTCCAAAGAAAAAGGTTTCCGTGATGGTTGTGTTGTGTGTACTGTGTGTGTTTGGAGCTCAACAAATAACAGCGCAGAAGGAAGTGGGTCACATGCAGTCCATATGAGATTCCAACATGACATTTAGTGAGTTTTCAGATGTTGACCACCCTTTTGAGGCAGAAGGCAGGGCATCTGTAGAAAGGAGTGACTGGAGATTTGGGTTACTGCTCTCAGCATCTGTCAGTTTTTCAGTGTTGTCCTCCCAGTTAATATGGAATCTTGTGACCCTGGGATTAGATGCCAAAATATTCCTCTGGAGCTGGAAAACAGGGAGATGAATGTTTTAGAAGATTTAGATTCATAAGAGAAGACCTTCTCTTCTGTATTAGACGATGAGCGCAACAGCATAAACCAATGAAGAGAAAGGTTGAGAAAAATAATACAGCTTTTAAAACATCAAAAGAAGACAATTCAGAACAGGTTTATTCCTCTTAACTCTGCTCTTTGATAAAATAGTAAAGAGAATCAATCAGTATAAATGCAGGTAGCCTACGGCTGCAGATTAACTTCCCACAGAAAAACCATCCCCACTTTTGCTCTAACGATAATGTCAGTGCTCCCTTTTGTGTCCCTTATGTTTTCACTGAAGGTTAAGTTTGTGATTCAGATCTACATACTCGAAGATAAACAGGTTAACAGTTTTCCACTGTAGGAATTCACATTCCATATATCGGTTCAATTAATAATGAAAGAGCTCTATGATTGGACTTGAAGTGATCTTTATGTCCGAATAAATTCTATGACTAAGTACTTAGTATTTCCCAAATGGACATATTGATAGTTGAACAAACATTATGTTTCCACCACAAACTAAATGTACACATTTTGCTTATTTAAACTGCTGCATTTTCATGATTTATATATAATTTTTGTAAAGAACAATACAGGGAGCCCTCAGTTAACAACAGCAATTGGGACCGAAATTTCCATCAATAAGCAACACAGCTGTAAAACGTGGCATCGTGTGATCGTGCTGCTTAGCGATAGAAATTCTGGCACTTCTAGTTGCTGCCATTAAGCAAATCACCCTGAGTCATTAAGTGAGGATGTCACGTGATCGCCATTTGCGACCTCCTGCCGACTTCCCCGTTGTAGGAAGCCAGCAAAGGTGGTCACAAATTTCAGTCATGAAACCACAGGGATGCTGCAATGGCCAGAACTTTGAGGACTGGTCATAAGTACCACTTGTTCAGAGCCATTGTAAGTTCAGTCACTGAACGAGTGGTCACTGAGGACCACTTGTGTAATACCAAATAGTACAACCAATACACTCTTCCTTTCAGCAAACAAACAACATAAATGGACATTTTTGTTCTGCAAAGTGAAATATTAAATTTACAGCAAAGCCTAGGTAAAGGGAGGAAATCTCCTTCGTGAACTGCCTTCAGTGAAAACAAAAAACTGAAGCCTACCCAGAAATCATATGTCCAGGCTTAGAACCTGCTCTGTTATCATACTTTCTGCTATAAACTATTAACAAGCAGCATCTATCTCTAGGATAAGAGTGTATTTACTCTGCAAAGGAACATATGCATGCAATCCCTAGGCTAACAGAGTTAATTCATGTTCTAGGGCTTGATGCCTGTCTCACATTTAACTCTAGATGCAAACTAAAATAATATTGAGAATAAAATTTTATTTAGGAAGCAGAGGTAAAATAGTTCAAAAAGCATCAAACAAGTGACAGGCAGTCATAAAACAGTTCTCTAGCTAAGAACTAACACCTCACCCCCCCCCCCCGCACATATACACAAGCTGCAGTAAGGCTGTAATATCCAAAGCTAGCCACACATATACTAAAGATGAAGTAAGGGATTCCTCTGAGCACATGCCCAAGCCTGGGCTTTGTGAATTGGGACCGGAATTAAGATTCTAAGTCCATTTACCACAAATCCATCCTTGCTGGTTTAGAGTACAAGTGCACGCAAAGCAAAAGTGCTTTCTTCCACACACAGAGGAAATACATTGTGCCACATAAGTTCGCCTGAAGGAAACCCCAAGAATGACTTGGGTTTGAGCCAAAACAAATCTGGAAGAGTTTTAAGGGGCAAGGAAGGCAAAGCTGGTGCACACTGTTCCTCTTTCCCCATCTCCTAGCTGTGCAACAGCCTTCCTTCTGATCTTTTCCAGAGCTTCCTTCCCTTTATGCCTTCCTTCTCTCCACTGCTCTGCACCAATGCACTTTCCTTCACCACTACTGGCACCACACACAGGCCTCACCCTGCCTTTCCAGAGCCGTGCACCACCAGCCTGCCTTTTCCCGGTTGGCTCTGGGTCCATGCACAGAGCATCGATACGGCCTGATGTATGCACAGAATGCTCCCTGCCCAGAACAGTTTGTAAATCTCTAGTCTGGAGGAACACTTTCTTAAGCAGTTCTTTCCTTTTTTCACAATACAAGTGTAAGGCACGTGGGGCAAATGTTTTGGGACGGGCTATCCTTGCTGGTCTACCAACACTCCCTCAGCCCACCCTGGAAGTAGGAATGACCCAGGAGCTACAAAATGCAGCACTATCATTGACAGATGACCAAAAGCTACTTAATTTTGACCTATTAACTGTTGCTTATTTTTAAGCAACATTGACTAACAAAGTCTATTTTAGTTTTGAGTATTTAAATTGAAATTAGTAAAAAAAAAAAAATGAAATTACACAGTATATTATATCCTACCTTAGAAAAGTCTGGCTTTACTGGAGGGTTTTCTCTCAATTCCGTTTCAGTATATTCATTGTTTACATAATACCCAACTCTGATAAATTCTTGACCTCTATAAGTGCAGGTGATTAAGACAACCGTTACACCTACAGCATCTGCATCAGGAATAAGTCCTGGATTAGGAGCATCTGCCTATAGCAAAAAAATAAAACAGGACTGATCATCAAGATATATAATTTAAATTTCATACACTATCATTTCATCCCCTTGAGTCAGATTATTTTCCAAGTTAATTTTCAGAAAACTTAAATGCCTTTTCAGAAGACTATTAGCCTTCTTTCACTTTGGAATTTTTTGAATACTGTACAACCAAGTAAATGTATGCTTGTGAACATATAAGCAGATTATTTAATTAAAGAGGTAGTATCTGCCTTAATACTTCATCTCAAAGGTCAACCTTTTAAAAGACTAGATTGACTCATCCAACTAAACCTTATATTCATATGTATTATCTCTCACACACACACAGTGATTGTTTTCATGCTTTGCACATACAACTAAACTACATTATAAACAGGCTTCAGAACAGTCACATCATACTTAATCTAGTTTACAGGGTTAGTGTTAAAATCATTTTGAAGCATCCTGCATAGAGTTCAAAGTCTAGTTAATGTAAACTGTCAAATTCCATGCAAATTTTAAAAGATCATCTCCTGTTCACATCAAACTAGCTAACTATCTTGAATGAACCAGATGATCACACTGCAGTTTAAAAATATTCCTGACTCTTCCAGCCCCCTCTCCCCCCATCTCTCATGAAAGAGAGAGAAATACTGCATGACAAGCATTTTTAAATGGAAGCACTGGAACAGTAACTCATACTCATTCACCTCTTTTATAAAAGTACATTTAAAAGGAGTTTTCTTTCACTTCCAAAATAGAAAGAATTTCTTCAGAAGCAACATACTGCATTTCAAATTTGCCACAAATTTCTGCTAGTTAACAGGAATGTTATAAATACATTCACAGAGTTTTGGACAAAATCATACTAGAAATAATTCTATTTTTATTGGCAATGTAGAGTAAAATAAACATGATGCATGGTTGTAGAAGCACACTGGGATTCACTTTTCCACACACGTGTGCTTATTAACTTGGCCATGATGCTGTTTCTTTAGTTTTACATTAAGATAAGAGGCTAATATGGTTTGTTCAGCAAACTATGTCTAAAACAAACCCAATCACTACAAGATAAAATGAGATGCTCATACTACTTATAGGCTATCAGTGCTCCCCATCTCAACCAACCTCCAGTAAAAATATTGAAAAAATAGAAATTAAAGAGCCGAACAAAAATTTGTCCCAAAATGGAATTATGACAAAGCAGTTAACTCAGGGAATTAGTCCCTTAAATAATTACTGTATTTAGTCTTCCTGAAGGTTGACTTCCAGTCAGAGAAAGCTGCAGAATTTAGGAATCTACCAAGAAGCCTTGCTTATCTCTTCCAGCAGCAAATTAGGTGGTCTCAGAAGACCAAGCAGCACCTCCCCACAGGATCTTAAAATGGACATTTTTTTTCCTGGTCTGGCACTACCCATGGTGCTGGACATCTGAAGAAACTCTAGGTAGCCCAGATTGCTTTGGGATCCACTGGTATCTTGACTACCTTTGCAGCTATCTCTTCTCCTGCCTCTCAGGTTCAATAAATGAAGTGGCCCACTTAGGGGCAGAGTGAGGCAAAGCAAGGCAAATCAAGTGGGAGACTTAGCCTTGCCCACCCCAGTTGTGTAAAAAAAATAAATAAATAAAAATTAAATCACCTCATTTGGGAAGATTTACTACTCTCCCATGCTTGGAAGCCTGACAAGAGGGCTGTCTTTGAATAAATGCTCTCCTCTAGGTTTGAACAAAACTGAGAATATTACTTCAGGTAACTGATCTTATTAAGCTTCAGTGCAGGCTAGAGCACTGCATACAAGGATCAGGTTTAAAGTCGGTCTTCAAATGTGACCTGACATGCTGTGAGAACATAGCTGAAGACATCTATTCTGCTCCACTTACAGTCTCTTCTGTCCTCAGCAATTACCTTTGCCTCATCATGTGATGAACTTCAGCGTGCTTGTACCCAACCTGGGCACATACATAAGTTCATGATTTTAAATTTGGTTTCAGGTAAAGATGGTTGTGTGACCTTCGGTTAAACTCTAGGTTTGGAAACTGCTTTAAATAAATGGCAGCTCTGAATTTCAGTTGCATTTAACCATTGAATTGGTAACATTTTGTCATGAAGAATTTCTTATTATTTCTATTTCTATTATTATTAGATTTTTATCCTGCCTTTTATTTATATATATAGGTCAACTCAAGGCAGTGAACATATCGAATACTCCTGCCTCCTATTTACCCTAAAACAGTTTAGAGCAGCAACTAAACATAAACAATTGTGCAGTGTTTAAGAACTGGCTTACCTGAAATACAAACATGTGCCTTCCTGCAGGAACAGGGCCCACTAAAACTGAATCTAAAACTTGATCATATTCCTCACTTTCTGCTGAGCCCACATAGATGATTTTCCATTCCAAATCTGCATCAAAAAAAATCTTTAAATCAAACATTCAAAATTTTGGTTTTATTAAAAGCCCCCCCCCATAACAAAACCCCTTCCAAGCCACCCCCTCTTTGAACTCTAAGCTTGAAAACAAAAATAAGAAACCATAATCTTAGCTAGGCTTCAGTCAAGTCAAGCCACTACAACCAAATACCGAAAGTCAGTGGGACTCACTGGAAATAATTTACTGGGTGGGGTGAGTAATTGAGGTTATTTCAAATTACAGCACAATTCTGTAGCACCCGACACCAACTCCTCTGCCCACTGGGGAGGGTGGAAGACAGGTGGCGCACCAGTAGTCCCAATTTGTAAGGCGGGAGAGAGTTGAGAGGGCGCTCGGTGATTTTGTTTCGCTAGAGAGGAAAAGAGAAATTGGAATTGTTCGCTAGTCCCGACCTGCGAGGTCTGAAAGCCCAATGCTCTTCCAAAAGAGAAGCGTACGAGTAGTTACGGAAGCAAAGTAGCGCCACGGTGACTTCTCCAAGTACTTCCACGCTTTGCAACTGCGAGTCCCTCCGGCACAGAGAAGGAAAGGCAAGCCGTGCTCCCCCAGGCTGCTAAAGGGGGTCCAGGCCCACCTAACGCCAGGCCACTGCCGGCAGAGCCTTGCCCCCTCCCGGCCCGGCGTCCCGCTCGGAGCATGCGAGCGGGGCTTGCTTAAGCCCTCCTCTCGCGTATGCGCCCGACGAGCTGCTCACCACGACGGTGGCAACATGGCTGCTCCCAGCATCCGAACAACTTCCAAGCAACTTGCGGCTTCCCCTTCTCGCAGCCGCTCGGGGCTCGCCCGCAGCCGCGCGGCGGGGGAAAGCCCAGCGCCGCCCGCTCTCTCCTGCAGGCATCCCGCCCGGCGCAGCCCCCGCAGAGCGACGCTCTCGGAGCCAAGGCCTTTGCAAAGTTTAAGCCTGGAAGCCCGAAGAGGCTGGTCGCGGCGCGCGATCCGCCCAAGAGGGAGGCAGAGGCTCCCCGGGACTCACCTTCGGAGAGGTCCTCTATGCACTCGAAGGTGATCTCGAACTGGAAGGGGTTGTAGAAAGGCGAGGGATTGTCCAGCACCACGACGTTGTTCACCTGAACCTTTGCCATATTGGCCGGGCGGGCGGGAGCGGGGAGAGGACCCGCAAACAATAGTCGGAGCGTGTTCCTGCCGCCCGAGAAAGTCCAGGGGGCTCGCCTTGTGCAGAAGAAAGGCGCCGGCGCCGGCCAAGGATGGAGAGGCGAGTTAGGGAACTTGGCTCCGTGCCCTCCCTTCGGTTTCTGGCGCCTTTAGCGTAGGCATCGGCCGGGCGCGCGTGTATCTTTTTACACCAAGAGCGCTCCACACTGTTTGCAGCTTTTCCTACTCCTCGAAACTACAGCCCATTCTCCTCGGTTAACTGGCAGCGCGGGCGCGGATTGGCTACGGGCGGAGCCGTGACCCTCCTCCCGCTGCCGAGGTTTCCCTGAGAGAGCAAGAAGGGCTCCGTGGCTGGAGCGGACTGCGGAAGCTTCGCTGGCGCTCCACCTGCCGGGCCCGGCGCCGGCTATCGCGGCGGAACCGCCCGCGGGGCTTCGGAGGAACCAGCGCGGGGGGCCTCGCCGTGGGAAGGGGGTGTGCTCTTGGCCCGGCCTGGTGCCTGCCGCCGCGGAAGAGGGCTCTCCCTCCTTTTCTTTTCCCCTCTCTCGGGGCTGATTTTTGGGTTTTATTTTGCGTAAAAAGTTACCCGCTTTTGGTTGAAAGGGTTGGTTGACATTTAGCGAAGCAGCGTTTTCCAGCCTAGTGCAGAAGATTTGATGGCGTTGGATTGCAATACAGATAATGCGTGCCTTACGTGTGCATATATGCCAAATGATGGTGCTAGTTCAGGTTAGCAACTAGGCGACCTCATTAGCTTAAGCCAGTGTTGGCTGGGGAATTCTGGGAGTTGATGTCCACATGTCTTAAAGTTGCCAAGTTTGAGAAACACTGGCTTAAACCAAAACCTCTGGCCTTGTTTCAACAATCAGTTTTATTATATTTTTGAGTGTGTAGTGCAGACGCTCATGGAGGGTGGCTGTTTTTTAGGCCTTTCTGATCACAGGCACCCACAGATAGAGCAAATGATGGCAAGTGTGTGATGATAGCCAAATTCTGCAAGCACGCACTTACATCAGATGTCGGGATGCAGATATCTAGTGTTGGTGTTTTCATGATGTTGTTGCATATATGTGCTCATTTTAGCCTAGTTGTTTGCTGTAGATGCCAGTGATTCCAGTAGTCTTTGGAGAAGCCAATGAAGGGACCAAGCCAGCACGTCTTCTTTTCTTAATAGGATTGCCATGGAGAGAACATTCAGGGTTCTGTCTTGTCTCATGCTGTTTGAACATCTATGAGATACAGTGTTAGCAATGTGTTGGTGACCCTGGACTCCATTTCCCCTTCTCGCCAGCTTCTAGAGAGGCGGTCAAAGTCTTAGACTTATTCGTCATGGGCAGGCCTAGCAGTGGATTAAAGGGGGGGGGAAAAGCACAACTGTAATTCAGACAAGATATAATTGGAAACATGTTTGGGATTGGTCTTCAGCCTCTGTTAGATGCTCTGCACTTTCTCTAAAGGCTTGCGTTCACCTTTTGGAGCTGTTTCTGGATCAATGCTGGACCACAGTGCATGTCACATCATAATCAAGAACACATTTTTGCAGCTTCGAATGGTTTCCCAGCTGCAGCCTTCCTTTCAGGGAGTGACCTATGCATGTGATTGATGGCTTGGTCACATCTTAGATGTGGCAGTGGACTGCACTGTAATGCTGCCTTTCAGAGCATCCAGAAATTGCAGCTAGTTCAGAACGCAAGTGTTGTGTCATTGATTGGTCCTAGCCACGTAGAGCATATAATGCCAATTTTGCAATAATTTCAGTAGCTGATAGTAGACTCAATTTGAAGGTCTGACTTTTAATTATTTTTACTTTTAAAACGCTCAGTAGTCTGAATCTAGATTACCTAAGCAATTAAGAAGAACCTGAAGAACTGTAACTCCCAGCAATTTAGTTCTTAGCAGCTATTCTCAACAGCTGTAACCAGCATGGGCAGCGGGGAGGGATTTTAGTTGAGCCGAAGCCACAAATTTCCCATCCTTGCCTTAATGACTGCTTGCTTTGATATTAACCTACCTGTATGCAGGTTCCTCCTTGGAAGCCCAGCTCTGTGTAGAACTTGCCTGGAATGCAATGGCTACACATTTTGCTGAGCCATAGAATGGTTGTTTGATGTTTGTTTAACAAAATGTATGAACCCAGCCACTGTAGCTAAAATAAACTGTGGCTTAGTGTTAATATGTAACGCTATTTGTAAACCGCCCAGAGTTGCTCTTTGAGTGAGATGGACTGTGACTAAATTTGAAATATAAATAAATATATAAATAAATAAATGTCAAGTTGCCTAATGTCTTAGCTCTTCCCTTTTTTTCATGAATGGTGAATGTATGGTTAGGGCAAGAGTGAGGTATGTGCTGCTGTTTGATCGTGCCCTTGAAATGCATTAGTACGATTGCACCAGTACTGTGTAAGTCAAAAGGCACTCTTGTTCAAACATTTATTGAGAAAATCTTTATGCTTTGGAATATGGCATTACATTATCAGGTTTTTATGGCAGTGTTATTCCACTGTTGGGAATGAATCTTGGTCTTACTAGTATGGCTGAGTTTGAGTTTCCTATTGCCCTACAGTAAGCCTATAAACATTCATTCAATGATTGTTTCACTTGTTCAGCCTTTTTCAGCTTTAACACACTCAAGCTGTATGGACTTCAACTCCCAGAATTCTCAGCAAATAGCCATGCTGGCTGGCAAATTCTAGAAGATGAAGTCCACACATCTGGAGGAGTGCTAAAGTGGGGACATAGCTCTTCTTCAGTGTTGGAGGTATAGTACAAATGCAACAGCACTAAAACTGTACTTGTAGATCAGCAGATTAAAAAACAAATTGCCAGAGCAGCATGGATATGAAAATACATATTTTCTTCTTTTCTAGCTAAAACCAAATGTTAAATCTCCTTTGAGAAAGGAAACTTTTCCATTTGTTTTTCATGTGATGAACTCTCAGTGATATATCAAAAAAGGAGTAGGGCCTTCTAATACCCAACTAGACAACCTAGGATGGGTCCTTTGTCAATATTTACTTACCTAAGGAGATAAACAGAATGACCACAGGTGGGCAAAAAATCAATGGGAGCGGGAGCAATTTCCAACTTCTTGCCAGCTTCCCCATTGTCTTTGCTTGTGGGAAGCTGGCAGGGAGCACTGGAAATTACAGTCATGTGACCACAGCTGACCATGGCAGCACTGCAGCCGCCACAACTTTTCCAATACAACTGGTCTGAAGATCCTTGAAATTTCAATTCAACAAAGTCATGGGTGCGAATTTTGGACTCGTTCTGTAAGTTAGCCCATTTTAGATACCTTGCTTCAAAAATTATTGCCCTATGATACACCATTTTGGCCAGTTGAAGGTGACAGACAGAGTTTTAGTAGTATATAGATGAGTGGCTTCATATTTGAAAAGCTAGAGGTAGAAAATAAATACTGCTATTTTGCTTTAATTTGTCTCTTGTGTATCTTTCAAGGAGATTGTCTATGCTTTTTAAAAAATGCATATCTATTTAGCTTTATTGTCTTTTTTAGCTGTGATCTGCTCAAAAATGCAGAATTTTCATGAGGACTGATGAGAAAGTTGCTTGGTAACTGTGCAGATGTTAACAGTGTCAAATTTGTGTTCACCCAGAATTAGTAAAGCTGTCATGTTCATATGGGTTAAGCATGTGCTTTGGAAAGCCATGCCAAGATGTAACTCAGAGCAAGAATACTCTGCTTTCAAATGCATTTATTTTTAAAACAGCTACTACTAGTACTACCAAGCTTTTACAGGGAAGTTTTTGTTCTCAAGGTTTGACTGTGACTGCTGTGAAAGACTCTGGAGAATGGAATTTGGAGGCTGGTGCACTGGTCCTGGCTGATGGAGGTCTCTGCTGCATAGATGAGTTTAACAGCATCAAGGAACATGACAGAACAAGCATCCATGAAGCCATGGAGCAGCAAACCATCAGTGTGGCCAAGGCTGGGTAAGTATGTGTGATGTGTTAAGATACCAGCCCTATTTTT
Organism: Python bivittatus; assembly: GCF_059951505.1. Taxonomy (NCBI): domain Eukaryota; kingdom Metazoa; phylum Chordata; class Lepidosauria; order Squamata; family Pythonidae; genus Python; species Python bivittatus. The sequence continues at coordinate 63,451,334 of NW_028277030.1, read as the reverse complement.
TTAATTTGTTGATCCTTGTGTTGATATTGTAGGATTGCCTGTGTGATGAAGTGGTTTTAGGGTACAAATTAACCTGTGAAAGATCCAGACTCAGCTCCCCACTTAGCTACAAACCTTTTTGGATGAGCCTGCTCCAGTCCATATCTGTCCATCTCACCAACCTCACAGAAGATAAAATAGGGACAGGAGAGAAGAAAAAACATGTCTTGGAGGAAAAGTGGACTATAGATGTAATTAAACATATTTCAACTTTATTACTGAGATCAGAGACAACACAATTCAACTTCAATAAAAAAATCAGTGTGCTCCATAGAGATGTTACAGATTACAATCCATATAGTTATAACCCACCTATAAGTATATATTGCACTTGCTTTAGAAGACGGGGAACCACAGCAATCAAAAAGTAAATAATATATATAACACTTTATTGCCCAAATTAAAAGGAGCATGAGCTGTAAGATCATTTAATCCCCTCCTCTGTGATGGGTGTTCCTATAAACCTGGGGAAAGACAATTTTTAAGAGAGTTTAACATGGACTTTATTTTCTAAGGTGTTTACATACATTTCTTTTTTCCCCTTGTTGCTGCTACTCAAGAAGGTTTTACTTTGTTTTGAAAGAAAGTATCTCTCTACAATTTCCTCATTAGACTGTTCTTACACATAAGGCTAAATCAGGACTTTTTGCCATGGTTTATTGAACAAGACATAATGGTCTAATTCACATATAACACAAAGATTGCAGTGGACAACTTACAGCTCCAAAGCTCTTTTGCAGCCTCTGATATTTTAAGTGCATTGCTGAATTTTAATATTTTTCCAGCATTTTTCAAAATTGCCAGGTGAAGAATCAGCAGCTTCAGTTTGGCTATTAGCTCTCACTTTGTCCCGTCTCCTGTCTGAGATACCACAGTGAATTTGCTAAAATTTTGAATCTGCAGCAAAGCTTTCTGGATGTGTATAAAAGCAGGATACATGAGAAAATAATGCACTTTGGTTGTTATGTTTACATCATCCTTGTACCAATATAAGTCTGATCATAAACATGGTCTTGAAATGACCATTACTGGATACTATTTTCAGTAAAAATGGAAATCCATTTTTAGTCAGGAGAGCAATGAAACTTGTTTAGTGCTGCAGATGGAATTTTAGACCCTTTTTCCATTCCAAGTATGTGTTCTGGGGTTCCAACCTTTCCCTTCCATATTTAGCAATCCTTATGGCATTATGCAAAGGGGTCAACTCTGATTTCCTTTTTGAATCTCTGTTGATACTGGCTGCAAGTCAAAATGCTTTTCCCATGTTGCATACTGCTACAAATATGAAAGCTAAGATGATTGGTGCTACACTTGTTCCCACTCAGTATGCGAGGTAAGGGCTAAGATGGCACCAACTAGAAATAGATCACCCCCAGTCAGATTTAGAACAGCTGCCTAGCTGCCTGCACTAAGGGTTATGCTGTGACTACTAGGAGAAAAAAATATCCTTCTGATGCTCTGAAAACAAATCTCAGGTCAAGGTCAAATGAATTAAGGAAGGCAAAAAATTTACTGTACTCAAGAGCTGTCACAGAGGCTCTTATTATGAGTCAGGTTGCTTGTATGTTGATTCTGTGAGAATATGCATAATTGTCTAATAGGGATATGTACTTACGGTGCATCAAATAAGCATAGCTGAGTGGAAATGAAAGTTTGGATGTGAGGGTCATAATTTTTCAAGAATCAGGACAATCAGTTTCCAATTAAACAAATAGGGTCTCTTGGGAAAGACTAGATAGTGGGGCTGATCTGGGAGTATCTAGGTAGATTGAAGCAAAATGAGAGATGAATTTGATTAATTGTGATTGGGACCTGGCCGAATTTAGAGTTTTCAAATTAGTTTTCCAGATATTTCATTCTTGTTCTTGCTGACAAAACCATTTTATTAATCACATTAGTAAGCGATTAGCAATCCAACGCTAATTTAAAATTTGTAGTGTTGTTGCCTCTAGTCAAAATGGGGCTGTTGTCATCCATCACCTGCATGTTTGGCTTGCCACACACTTGCAAATTGTACTTTAATATAATCCACAAGCCTTTTCCAGTAACTTGTTACCATCATCTGAGCTGTTCAGCTCACATGAAATCAATGGAATGCTTTGGGATTCCAGAATAAAGATCTAGAATGAAAGATGTTCTACCAGTAATTAAAAAAAAATCAATTCTAAAATAGTTCAGTTCTATTTGATACTAATGCCAGCCATCCTTTCCCTTCAGCTTAGTGTGCAAACTGAATACAAGGACCACAATTTTGGCAGCAACCAATCCAAAGGGCCAATATGACACTAATGAATCTGTCTCAGTCAACATAGCCCTTGGAAGCCCTCTTCTTAGCAGGTTTGATCTTGTCTTGGTATTGTTGGATACAAAAAATGAAGAATGGGATCACATCATTTCCTCCTTCATACTGGAAAATAAAGGTAACATGGTGATTATTTGTATTACATTCTATGGAATTATCTGAATCTAACTGCTTGTCACTGATCATAATGAAGTTTTATACACACACAGGTTTCCCTTGCTTTATGTGAATTCACTTTATGCAAATTCACTATTGTACATGTCCTCCTTTTTGTCCACCAATTTATTTTATGCAAAAAAAAATCAATGTTATGTGATTTGTGCCAGCATAATCTGGTAACATGCAAGACTTCTTCCCACTAAAACCACTTGAACATTTTCCCACCAAAACCTTTTTCTGCTTCACTCACACATTTACTATCATGTTGTGCAATTGTTCTAGTTATGCATCCTGTCTCCACTTATTTCCATACCTGTAATGGATTGTTACATTTTGTCCAATCCCCTTACATAAAATGAAAGGTTCTCTCCAACACTAAAAGTTGGAGATATGTCACACCAAGCTGATGAAGGATCCTCAGCCCTAGGACAAGCTTTTAATCAGGATGATGCTACTGTGTGCAACAGAACAAAGACTGCTAATAAAATTTGTAGTGCCATGGTGCATTCTACCTCTTTGATGCCATGATATTCACAATAATTAGAAATCCAGCTGTAGAAAAGATGAAGAAAATGCTTTCACTCTATATAGAGCATGAGACAAGGAAGAAGACTAGTTTGAGTAATGTAGTGCTTAAGAACAAGGCTCTAAAAATTTATGAGTGCATTTGTCAATACATTAAGGTTACAAAATTTGACATCATGCCCTACAACCCCCCTTTTTCCTACTGGGTCAGCGTCTTGCTTCATGTGAGATTTGGGGGAATGAAACCCTAGCATAAAGCAAGGGAAGCCTGCGCGTGTATGCATATCTGTATCTCCAGACACACACACTTACTTACTTAATAGTTCAGTAACTCAGCCTAATGGTATCTTAGTGTTTTATTCATAGAGCAGTTTTGTAATCAATTAGGTTTAAGTATTTAGAGTTTTCGTATCTTATTTTAGTATCAATAATGAACCCTTTTATTTATTTATTTATTTATTTTTAATATTTTTTTATTTTTACAACAAACACAAAACATACATGGACAAACAAAACCATAAAAAGGCATTAAAAAAAAGCATCTTCCATTTTATAGCGTGTGTCAACCAGTTACCAACTCGTTGGTGCCCCTTTCATAATCTTAAATTCTCATATCATCTATTCAAAATATACTTGTATACTTATCAATTAACAATTATTAATCATTCATAGCTAATCTATAAAATCATTTATTACAAGAAATTTTAACTTTCAATAGGATTAGTAATACATTTTCATCTATCGATTATATGTGTATATATATAATAATTAATATCAAATTTCTATTATAAAGTTTCCTAATCCGTTACATTACTATATTTTCTCATCCAATCATTAATAAAAACAAGTTACTTATCTTCTTACTCTAATTTCAAATCTCAATTTAACTCATCTCTGCACATTTCATAATTTTCAATAACTTCCTCCTGCATAAGTAATTTTTAATTTTTCCAATTCTTAAAAGTTACAGTTCTAACCAGTATCAGTTACAATATCAGTTACAGTTCTAACCGGGTTACAGTTCTAACCAGATTCTTCACTACATATTTCAACAAAAAAATCTCTAGTTTAAAATCTATATGTTACTATATTCAACCATATGTAAATGTCTAATCTCTTAAAACATTTAGAATCAAATACAATTTTTAACTATATATCTCAGATTTATACTTTATTCCAGCGCTTGCATAATTTTGAGTTCACCCTTTTCATTCAATATCCCAAAATATCTAGCTGTTTATTCCTTTTTCTATATTATTGGATAAGAGAAAGCAATAATAAATGTCCTTTCAAACATTCTGCTTTTTGAAGCTTCTGTCAGTTCCATCATTGTTGTATTCCCCTCGTTTTTCTTTAAACATCTGAAGTAGTTTCTTTCAATATTGTTTTACTTCTTCTTTTTGTGCATTCTTTTAGTACGATTTTCCATTATAATCTTGTATAATCTTTTTCTCACCCTCAGTGCCAAGAACAAGTCTGTCCCTCTTCATTTATCAGTTGATTAACCCTTTTAATTCTCAGTTTATAAGCCTCACAATAATTCTGGTTAATGTTTCTGATTTCTTGTACTATTTCTTCCTTTTCCATTGATCCCGTTTTATGTTTAATTAAGTCCATTTTAGCTTTAGTATCTTTTTTCTTTTTTTTTTGCGGGAATTTCTGCAGCTCTTCTTCCAGTTTTTTATAGTCATCCTCAATAGTTTAAAGATCTTTTTCTGCATTGTGTTTCTCGTATAGTTTATTATCTTGATAAACCTTCATTGAGTCAAAGGATTCTTTATCTTTGTTCTTGCCAAAAATAAAAAAAAAATAAAAAAAAACAAGAGAAAAAAAAGAGAAAAAAAAAAAAGAAGAGGAGGGAAAAGACTAAGTCTCTTTAAAAAAAATCCAACTGAGGGGGGAATGGAGAGCAAAGCAGAGCTTCTAGCAGAAAGAAGAGCTACTGCCACTAATCAGGGCTCTTGTGACTAGCTCAAACTTTCCATCTTGATATTTTCAAAATCGCTTTCAACTCCACTTTCTTGTTTATAGTTACGGATGGCACCTGTATAAACATTCACATCCCACCATCTTTTTAGAAAGCACAGGGTCCTTGAGCATGCGTCACAATAGAAGAAAAAAAGCACTATGTTGAGCCTCTAGATGGTAGTGTAACTTTCTTTCATTTACTTTCTCTTAACTCCACTTTCCCCATTTCAAAATCAAAAGGTATAAATTTCTTACAACAATAAAGAAATCTTAGTCAAAAAAAAGGCTTAAGATAAAGAGTTATTGAGTATTAAAAAGAAAAAGCCAATCCAGTTAAAAATATATATTTTTTTAAGAAAAAAAACATCTTGCCAATTCCACTAAAAAGGGAAAGTTGAAAAGAAAAAAAATTTCCCCCCCTTTTTTTATAAGGCTCGATCTCGCCGCTTAATCCACTTTTCTTCACTTTTAAAAATCTCTTTAAGTTACTTAAGGTGTTCTCTAAGAATAGTTAAATAGTAAAAGTCCATCTCACCCAGTTGACACCCTTCTCTTCCTTCTTCCTTTGGAGCTGCCCTGGCTTTCGCAGCCATTTTGGCTGGCTCTCCTCCGCCGGCTTCAAGAGCTTCTCCCCGGATCAATCTGGGACTTGCGGCGTCCCTGAGATCCGCGGGACGTGCCCTTTGCGATCGCCATCTCTACGGGACGGCTTAGGTCCATCGGGACCGTCCGGGGGAGGAGATATCGGCTGCCATCCTGGGAGCCCAGGATCGCCCGCCGTATCGCCGCGACGCCAGCTCCGCCCTCCCCCCTTTTATTTATTTTATTGATCTTCTAGAAAATGTTTATGTATTTTAATTTGGGTCATGATTTTTCTTCTAAAATTGTATAAAATGCTGGTCACTGGGTCTAATAAAGATATCACTAACTAGACTGTTTTCAGTTGTGATAAGCACATTACTGATGGATGTCCCATACAATTTTTAAATTACCATTATTTTAAAGTATTCTACCACATTATTTGGTCAGAGAACAAATCTATACAATTACAAAATATTGAAAATGGGAACTAGCCTTCAGATTCTAAAACAGCTCTGTTGATTTATTTGCTTAATTTCTATATTAAACTAAGTATTTCTGTATTTCATCTCTACATTCTGTCTAATGTTAAAATATGTTACAATGTGTAACTTGAACTTTAGACAATAGAATTCAGTAAGTGAGGCTTGTTTGACTTCACACATGTCTCTACCCAGATGGTCCACTACTTCAGGCATGCAACTAGCATCTGTCAATCTAGATACATTTGAGCCTTTGTGTGTGGAATAATATAGAAAAATTTCGGCTGAGTCTCAGGAGGCTCAGCAAAATCCTAGGTTGTGTTATTAATTTAATGTAGGAAAAGTTATTATGATGCTCCTCCCACAGAAATCAATGAGTCCAGTGGTCTGGAGTGTTACATCCAGAGTTCAGCATGGAGTTATTGCTGAATATATGATGTTGAATTATATCCCAAAATTTTGGAATCTGAATATCTTGGAGGAATTATGGTTGTACCAGACCTGGGGAGCTGCCAAACAAATTATACTAAGAAACTTTTGTTGTTCAGTCGTTAAGTCGTGTCCAACTCTTTGTGACCCCATGAATCATATCATGCCAGGCCTTCCTGTTCTTCACTGTCTTCCGGAATTTGCTCAATTTCATGTTCATTGCTTTGGTGATGCTATCTAACCATCTCATCCTCTGCTGTCCCCTTCTTTTGCCTTCCATCTTTCCCAGCATCAGGGTCTTTTCCAAAGAGTCTTCTCTTCGCATTAGGTGGCCAAAGTATCTCAGCTTGAGCTTCAGTATCAATCTTTCCAATGACCAATCAGGGTTGATTTCCTTTAGGATTGACTGGTTTGACCTTCTAGTAGTCCAAAGGACTCCTAAGAGTCTTCTCCAGCACCACAATTCAAAGGTATCAATTCTTTGGTGCTCAGCCTTCCTTATGGTACAGCTCTCACCCATACATAGCTACTGGAAAAACCATCGCTTTGATTATGCGGATCTTTGTCAGCAAGGTCATGTCTGTTTTTCAATGTGCTGTCTAGATTTGGCATAGCTTTCAAGGAGCAAGTATCTTTTGATTTCATGGCTGCAGTCTCCATCTGCAGTGATCTTGGAGCCCAAATAAATAAAGTCTGTTACTGCTTCCATTTCTACCCCTTCTATTTGCCAGGAATTGATGGGTCCAGATGCCAAAAGTAATATTATTCTAGACAAGAACAATTGACTTCGGGAAATGTGTAATTTCCCCTTCATGAATCACTGCCTTGTTGTGACGAAGGGGCTTGCGTAACTCAGTGAAGCCATGAGCTATACCGTGCAGGGCCACCCAAGACGGACAGGTCATGACAGAGAGTTCTGACAAAATGTGGTCCACTGGAGAAGGAAATGGCAACCCACTCCAGTATCCTTGCCAAGAAAACCCCATGGACAATGTTAAAAGGCTAAAAGATATGACACCAGAAGATGAGCCCCTCAGGTCGGAAGGTGTCCAATATGCTACTGGGAAAGAGCGGAGGGCAATTCCAAGTAGCTCCAGAAAGAGTGAAGTGGCTGGGCCAAAGCCGAAAGTTCAGCTGTGGATGTATCTGGAAGCGAAAAGGTCTGATGCTGTAAAGAACAATATTGTATAGGTACCTGGAATGTAAGATCTATGAACCAAGGCAAGCTGGATGTGGTCAAACATGAGATGACAAGATTGAACATCGACATCTTGGGAATCAGTGAACTGAAATGGATGGGAATGGGTGAATTTAATTCGGGTGACCATTATATCTACCACTGTGGGCAAGATACCCTTAGAAGAAATGGAGTTGCACTCATAGTCAATAAGAGAGTGGGAAAGGCAGTAATGGGGTACAACCTCAAAAACAACAGAATGATCTCAGTGCGTATCCAAGGCAAACCATTCAATCACAGTAATCCAAGTCTATGCCCCAACCACTGATGCCGAAGAAGCTGAAGTTGACCGGTTCTATGAAGACCTACAACACCTTCTAGAACTAGCACCAAAAAAAGATGTCCTTTTCATCATAGGGGATTGGAATGCTAAAGTAGGAAGTCAAGGAGTAATCGGAATAACAGGCAAGTTTGGCCTTGGAGCACAAAATGAAGCAGGGCAAAGGCTAATAGAATTCTGTCAAGAGAACAAGCTAGTCATAGCAAACACTCTTTTCCAACAACACAAGAGACGACTCTACACATGGACATCACCAGATGGTCAATACCGAAACCAGATTGATTACATACTTTGCAGCCAAAGATGGAGAAGCTCTATACAGACAGCAAAAAGAAAACCAGGAGCTGACTGTGGCTCAGATCATGAGCTTCTTACTGCAAAATTTAGGCTTAAGTTGAAGAATGTAGGGAAAACCACTAGACCACTCAGGTATGACTTAGATCATATTCCTTGTGAGTACACAGTGAAGGTGATGAATAGATTTAGAGGATTAGATTTGGTAGACAGAGTGCCTGAAGAACTATGGACGGAGGTCTGTAACATTGTACAGGAGGCAGCAACTAAAACCATCCCAAGGAAAAAGAAATGCAAGAAAGCAAAATGGCTGTCTGATGAGGCATTACAAATAGCTGTGGAAAGAAGGAATGCGAAAAGCAAGGGTGAAAGGGAAAGATATAAGCAACTGAATGCAGATTTCCGGAGAATAGCAAGGAGAGATAAGAAGGCCTTCTTAAATGAACAATGCAAAGAAATCGAGGAAAACAATAGAATGGGGAAGACTAGAGATCTCTACAAGAAAATTGGAGATATGAAAGGAACGTTTAGTGCAAAGATGGGCATGATAAAGGACAAAAAAGGCAGGGACCTAACAGAAGCAGAAGAGAGTAAGAAGAGAATACACAGAAGAACTATACAAGAAAGATCTTAATATCCCTGATGTCCACGCTGGTGTGATCACTGACCTTGAGCCAGACATCCTAGAGAGTGAAGTCAAGTGGGCCTTAGGAAGCATTGCTAACAACAAAGCTAGTGGAGATGACGGTATTCCAGCTGAGTTATTTAAAATACTAAAAGACGATGGTGTTAAAGTGCTGCACTCAATATGCCAGCAAGTTTGGAAAACGCGACAGTGGCCATGGGATTGGAAAAGGTCAGTTTACATTCCAATTCCAAAGAAGGGCAATGCCAAAGAATGCTCAAACTATCGCACAATTGTACTCATTTCACATGCTAGCAAGGTTATGCTCAAAATCCTACAAGCTAGGCTTCAGCAATACATGCACCGAGAACTACCGGATGTACAAGCTGGGTTTCGAAGAGGCAGAGGAACTAGAGATCAAATCGCCAACATTCGCTGGATCATGGAGAAAGCACGAGAGTTCCAGAAAAATATCTACTTCTGCTTCATTGACTATGCAAAAGCCTTTGATTGTGTGGATCACAACAAACTCTGGCAAATTCTTTTTTTTTTTTTTAATATTTTTTTATTTTTACAACAAACACAAAACATACATGGACAAACAAAACCATAAAAAGGCATAAAAAAAAAGCATCTTCCATTTTATAACGTGTGTCAACCAGTTACCAACTCGTTGGTGCCCCTTTCATAATCTTAAATTCTCATATCATCTATTCAAAATATACTTGTATACTTATCAATTAACAATTATTAATCATTCATAGCTAATCTATAAAATCATTTATTACAAGAAATTTTAACTTTCAATAGGATTAGTAATACATTTTCATCTATCGATTATATGTGTATATATATAATAATTAATATCAAATTTCTATTATAAAGTTTCCTAATCCATTACATTACTATATTTTCTCATCCAATCATTAATAAAAACAAGTTATTATCTTCTTACTCTAATTTCAAATCTCAATTTAACTCATCTCTGCACATTTCATAATTTTCAATAACTTCCTCCTGCATAAGTAATTTTTAATTTTTCCAATTCTTAAAAGTTACAGTTCTAACCAGTATCAGTTACAATATCAGTTACAGTTCTAAACGGGTTACAGTTCTAACCAGATTCTTCACTACATGTTTCAACAAAAATATCTCTAGTTTAAAATCTATATGTTACTATATTCAACCATATATAAATGTCTAATCTCTTAAAACATTTAGAATCAAATACAATTTTTAACTATATATCTCAGATTTATACTTTATTCCAGCGCTTGCATAATTTTGAGTTCACCCTTTTCATTCAATATCCCAAAATATCTAGCTGTTTATTCCTTTTTCTATATTATTGGATAAGAGAAAGCAATAATAAATGTCCTTTCAAACATTCTGCTTTTGAAGCTTCTGTCAGTTCCATCATTGTTGTATTCCCCTCGTTTTTTCTTTAAACATCTAAAGTAGTTTCTTTCAATATTGTTTTACTTCTTCTTTTTGTGCATTCTCTTAGTACGATTTTCCATTATAATCTTGTATAATCTTTTTCTCACCCTCAGTGCCAAGAACAAGTCTGTCCCTCTTCATTTATCAGTTGATTAACCCTTTTAATTCTCAGTTTATAAGCCTCACAATAATTCTGTTTAATGTTTCTGATTTCTTGTACTATTTCTTCCTTTTCCATTGATCCCGTTTTATGTTTAATTAAATCCATTTTAGCTTTAATATCTTTTTTTCTTTTCTTTTTTTTGCGGGAATTTCTGCAGCTCTTCTTCCAGTTTTTTATAGTCATCCTCAATAGTTTAAAGATCTTTTTCTGCATTGTGTTTCTCGTATAGTTTATTATATTGATAAACCTTCATTGAGTCAAAGGATTCTTTATCTTTGTTCTTGCCAAAAATAAGAAACAAAAAAAACAAAACAAAAAAAAAGAGGAAGGGAAAGACTAAGTCTCTTTAAAAAAATCCAACTGAGGGGGGAATGGAGAACAAAGCAGAGCTTCTAGTAGAAAGAAGAGCTACTGCCACTAATCAGGGCTCTTGTGACTAGCTCAAACTTTCCATCTTAATATTTTCAAAATCGCTTTCAACTCCACTTTCTTGTTTATAGTTACGGATGGCACCTGTATAAACATGCACATCCCACTATCTTTTTAGAAAGCACAGGGTCCTTGAGCATGCGTCACAATAGAAGAAAAAGAGCACTATGTTGAGCCTCTAGATGGCAGTGTAACTTTCTTTCATTTACTTTCTCTTAACTCCACTTTCCCCATTTCAAAATCAAAAAGTATAAATTTCTTACAACAATAAAGAAATCTTAGTCAAAAAAAAGGCTTAAGATAAAGAGTTATTGAGTATTAAAAAGAAAAAGCCAATCCAGTTAAAAATATATTTTTTTTAAGAGAAAAACATCTTGCCAATTCCACTAAAAAGGGAAAGTTGAAAAAAAAAAATTCCCCCCCTTTTTTTATAAGGCTCGATCTCGCCGCTTAATCCACTTTTCTTCACTTTTAAAAATCTCTTTAAGTTACTTAAGGTGTTCTCTAAGAATAGTTGAATAGTAAAAGTCCATCTCACCCAGTTGACACCCTTCTCTTCCTTCTTCCTTTGGAGCTGTCCCGGCTTTCGCAGCCATTTTGGCTGGCTCTCCTCCGCCGGCTTCAAGAGCTTCTCCCCAGATCAATCTGGGACTTGCGGCGTCCCTGAGATCCGCGGGACGTGCCCTTTGTGATCGCCATCTCTACGGGACGGCTTAGGTCCATCGGGACCGTCCGGGGAAGGAGATATCGGCTGCCATCCTGGGAGCCCAGGATTGCCCGCCGTATCGCCGCGACGCCAGCTCCGCCCCCATCAAACTGTGGCAAATTCTTAAAGAGATGAGAGTACCAGACCACCTTACCTGTCTCCTGAGAAATCTGTATGCGGGCCAAGAAGCAACAGTTAGAACCGGTCATGGAACAACCGATTGGTTCAAAATAGGGAAAGGTGTACGACAAGGCTGCATACTGTCACCCTGCTTATTTAACCTATATGCAGAGTACATCATGAGAAATGCCAGGCTGGAAGAATCACAAGCCGGAATTAAGATTGCAGGGAGAATCATCAACAACCTCAGATATGCAGACGATACCACCCTAATGGCAGAAAGTGAAGAAGAACTAAAGAGCCTCTTGATGAGGGTGAAAGAGGAGAGTGCGAAAGCTGGCTTGAAACTCAACATTAAAAAACTAAGATCATGGCATCTGGACCCATCAATTCCTGGCAAATAGAAGGGGTAGAAATGGAAGCAGTAACAGACTTCATTTATTTGGGCTCCAAGATCACCGCAGACGGAGACTGCAGCCATGAAATTAAAAGACGCTTGCTCCTTGGGAGGAAAGCTATGGCAAGCCTAGATAGCATATTAAAAAGCAGAGACGTCACCTTGCCGACAAAGATCCGCATAGTCAAAGCTATGGTTTTTTCAGTAGTAATGTATGGCTGTGAGAGCTGGACCATAAAGAAGGCTGAGCGCTGAAGAATTGATGCCTTTGAACTGTGGTGCTGGAGAAGACTCTTGAGAGTCCCCTGGACTGCTAGGAGGTCAAACCAGTCAATCTTAAAGGAAATCAACCCTGATTGCTCATTGGAAGGATCGATAATGAAGCTCAAGCTCAGATACTTTGGTCACCTAATGCGAAGAGAGATCTCTTTGGAGAAGACTCTGATGTTGGGAAAGATTGAAGGCAAAAGGAGAAGAGGACGGCAGAGGATGAGATGGTTAGATAGCATCACTGAAGCAATGAGCATGAAACTGAGCAAACTCAGGGAGTTTGTGCAGTCCAGTGAAGGACAGGAAGGCCTGGCGCAATATGGTTCATGGGGTCACGAAGAGTCGGACACAACTTAACGACTAAACAACAACAATGTGTAATTTTGGAAAAGTCATTCTTTTCTACTAACCTAATAAAGGCATTATTTTCTATGTAGCAATATGTTATTCTCTGGTATAGATTTTGTGATGTTTTACAATAATAGAGTAGTATTCTTAGGTAATTTTTCTTTTTCTATTTGATAATAACATAATATTATAAGGTATTTTCCATAAACAAATGATCTCTACATGTTTAATATGTGTTTTTAGACATTTAGTATTGGGGTTTTAAAATTTTCTCTGGGTTCTTTTATTTTTGGTTTTTTCCCCCCTTTTTCTATTTGTTCTGTTTAGGGGTTGTTGGGGGTTTTTTGGTAATTCAAAAAAATGTTTTTAGGATTTAATTGTTTATTTCACTGTTTCACTTTTTTATTTTCACATTCTGTTTATTTTTTGTATTCTTACTATAAAACATAATCAAACAGAATAATAACAACAATGATAATAATGCAAATAGCATGGGCCATTGCAAAGTAGATTACAGTAGCCAAGGTGACATGTCATGCTAAGTAATAATAGGGTTTGTTTAGTTTTGAAAGTGTGTTATGTGAACTCAACATTGTCGTCTATAAGCTACGTTTAAGGCTTAATGTTAGGTATGAACCCAGCCAGTGTGACTCTTACAGTGAACCACAGTTAAGCAAACTAGGGCTTAGCACAGGGTCAGAGTTGAGCCGGTGAGATCAATTTAACACATGCGCCCACACATATTACATTGAAGGTAGAGATTCAAGTTTATGAAGTGTGATTGCTGGATTCTCATTAGGTTTTGATTACTCAGAAAACCATTTCTGTCAGACTAATTGATAGCCTAGAAGACAACTTTTTTCCAGTGCTATCATGCATATAGTATTGGTATTGTTGCTTTGTTATTTAATTCTTCTTTTTTCAGGCTGCCCGAGCACGTCTGAAAAACTCTGGTCTATGGAAAAAATGAAAACTTACTTCTGCCTTATCAAGAATCTCCGGCCGATACTGACAGACGAAAGCCACCTGATCCTTGTCCGCTATTATCAGATGCAGAGGCAGAGTGACTGCCGGAACGCAGCCCGAACCACAATCCGCCTATTAGAGAGCTTGATACGGCTTGCCGAAGGTGAGATCTTTTTCTTCCCCACTTTCTTTTCCAATAGCTGCATTCCACAGAATAGATTAACAAACACACATTAAAGAAATGCGGCAGCCAGCATTTTACCCAGCTAGGTAGATTTGATTTCTTTATCAAGAATTGGTTCAGATGGTATTGTCTACCTTTCTGTTTTGGCGCTGTGTTTCATGGGTGCAAGATCCCAAAAGATTCTCGTCCTGTGTAATAAATAGCTCACACATGCAAAGTTTTTCCATGCCTGCATAATATGACCCAGGCAGAGTTCTCCAGCTTACACATGTATGAACTGAAACACAGAATAAGGAGAATTTATGCTTTGTTTATCACAGAAGCATCACTGTGATTAAAAGAAGATTTTACGTAAGATTAATAACTACATAAACATAAAAAGAAAAGTAGAAAAAAGATATTAAAGAATAAAAGAAAAAGTGAAAGAGAATAAAGGATCCTGTGAGCAACTTTCGGTGTTCTAGACTGAAAGACATGTTCTTGTTCTGCTCACAAGTATTAAATGACCTTGCATAGAGCCTTCTGTTGCTTCTGGAATGCGTCACCGTATAGCAGTTTGGAACAGAAGAGAATTACATGGCATTTCTCCAGATCATAAATGAGGGACTATCAGCACCAATCCTCAGTTGATATTGGTGACAAAATGGCTGTCTGCTTTCCTGGAAGGCTATCCAAGTTGTGCGTTTTTCTTTTTGTACTGTGTTTGTACTCTTATATATACTCTTAAATAATCCTAGCCTAGAAATTGTGGCCAAATCATTATTTTCTGGAAGATGAGGGCAAGAAGAGATAGTAATATTTGGATCAGCTTATAGCTTATCATGTTTGAATCCATTTGAGTTATTGCAAGAGACATTTAGGTCACCCAGAATTGCAGAATAGCAATTTTCTGCAATTCAGTTTTCAATGAAAACATCTTCTGAATTTGCAGTTGGTGAAGATATATTAGGAGCATCTAAAATTCTGAATTGTTGACAATATCAGCATGTGTTTTAGATTATTTAAGCCTATCCTATTATTTTATAAACAATTAAAAAGTAATATTACGGTAGATATTGGTTATTGGCAGGAACTTTGAAATAAATTGTTAAAGTATGTCATATTAACAAGTCAGTGGCTGAAGGTTATTTAAAGAATATCAGTTATGTTTCTAAGTACAGTCGTGTGAAAAATAAAGTACACCCTCTTTGAGTCCCGTGGTTTTACGTATCAGAACATAATAAAAATCATCTGGTCCTTAGCAGTTCTCAAAAGTAGGTAAATACAACCTCAGATGAACAACAACACATGACATATTACACCATGTCATCATTTATTTTACAAAAAGAAAGCCAAAATGGAGAAGCCATGTGTGAAAAACTAAGTACACCTTAATGATTCAATAGCTTGTAGAACCACCTTTAGCAGCAATAACTTGAAGTAATTTTCTGTATGACTTTATCAGCCTTTCACATCATTGTAGAGGAATTTTGGCCCACTCTTCTTTACAACATTGCTTCAGTTCATTGAGGTTTGCGGGCATTTGTTTATGCACAGCTCTCTTGAGGTCCTGCCACAGCATTTCCATTGGGTTGAGGTCTGGACTTTGACTGGGCCATTGCAACACCTTGATTCTTTTCTTTTTTAGCCATTCTGTTGTAAATTTGCTGGTGTGCTTGGGATCATTATCCTGTTGCGTGACCCAATGTCAGCCAAGCTTTAGCTGTCAGACAAATGGCCTCACATTTGACTCTAGAATACTTTGGTATACAGAGGAGTTCATGGTCGACTCAATGACTGCTAGGTGCCCAGGTCCTATGGCTGCAAACCAAGCCCAAATCATCACCCCTCCACCACCGTGCTTGATGGTCGGTATGAGATGTTTGTGCTGATATGCTGTGATTGGTTTTCGCCAAATGTGGCGCTGTGCATTATGGCCAAACATTTCCACTTTGGTCTCATCTGTCCAAAGGACAGTGTTCCAGAAGTCTTGTGATTTGTTCAGATGCAACTTTGCAAACCTAAGCCATGCTGCCATGTTCTTTTTAGAGAGAAGAAGCTTTCTCCTGGCAACCCTTCCAAACAAACCATACTTGTTCAGTCTTTTTCTAATTGTACTGTTATGAACTTTAACATTTCACGTGCTAACTGAGACCTGTAGAGTCTGAGATGTAATTCTTGGATTTTTTGCAATTTCTCTGAGCATTTCACAGTCTGACCTTGGGGTGAATTTGCTGGGACGTCCACTCCTGGGAAGATTGGTAACTGTCTTGAATGCTTTCCACTTGTGAATAATCTTCCTCACTGTAGAATGATAGACTTTAAATTGTTTGGAAATGGCCTTATAACCCCAGTTTGATGGGAAACATCAATCAATTGCTTCTCTAAGATCATTGCTGATGTCTTTACTCCTTGGCATTGTGTTAACACACACCTCAATGCTCGAGACCAGCAAACTCCTAAAACTTCGGCTGTTATAGAGGTAGTCACACTTGCTGATGATCAATTGATCAAGGGCATTTGATTAGCAGCACCTGAC
The DNA here is from genome assembly GCF_059951505.1 of Python bivittatus. Taxonomy (NCBI): domain Eukaryota; kingdom Metazoa; phylum Chordata; class Lepidosauria; order Squamata; family Pythonidae; genus Python; species Python bivittatus. The sequence continues at coordinate 63,434,874 of NW_028277030.1, read as the reverse complement.
TGCTACTTAGCCTCTTCATACCTATGGGAGCAATAAGGGTGTACTTAGTTGAGTACGTAAAACCAATGAACTCAAAGAGGGTATACTTTCTTTTTTACATGACTGTATCTTAATATGAGATTAATTCCATAAAAGATTGTCTTTCATGTTTATTGGACACCTCAGAACATTTTTTAAAAGGTTTGGCTGTCAACCATGTTATTCTGGAAATATAGACTGCATGAGGGACACTTACTTGATATGAGCAACTCTTGCATTCTCCCTATTTTGATTTAATCTATAGAAGTTTGTTAATAATGGGTTACAAAGATCATTGTGGTTAAAGAAGTGGTTATACTTTTGAACTACGCATCATAATACAAAGAACTTTGGATATACAGTACTGATGATGAGGTAGAGCAAAATAATTTTTTAGATGTTATAAGACAATACAATCACAGAATTTCAATTTGGGATCATTCACATGTATTCACTTTCTATAATGGATTGGTATTGTTCTATGTGGTTAAAGTTTAATGATATATTTAAAAAATGAGGTTGAATCACATTTTCTCTACATAATAGGGTATGCTTTACAGTTTTCTTTTTTTCCTGTTCTTCCTTTTTTTTTTTTTTTTGGTATGTGAGTTTTTTCCTTTAATTATTTTTCCTTTTCTTTTTCTCTATACAGCAATGTGATATTGTGGTTAAGGTATTGGATTAGGAGTGTGGAGATCTAGGGCTAGCCCACTGACAGCCACAGAAGCTCTCTGGATGATTTGGGGCCACCTTTTCTCAGCCCAGTCTACCTCACAAGGTGGTTCTTGTTGGGAAGAATGGGAGGAGCGAATGCTATGTATGCCACCTTTTGCTCCTGATCAAAAGACAGGATATAAATCTAATAAAATCCAGGTAGATTAGATAAAATAGGATAGATGTATATATAGGTATTGGGTGTTGCTAATAAAACTTTTAGGAGGTACCATGTGCATTCAGTATATTCCATGTAATCATTTGCTTATCAACTTTTATAGATTTTCTTTTAAACCTGTTTTTCAGCACACGCTCGATTGATGTTCAGGGAAATTGTAACTGTGGAAGATGCAGTAACTGTGGTTTCAGTGATGGAATCCTCCATGCAAGTAAGTTTGCATATATACTGTCGATAACAAAAACAATTGTCTGTGATAAAAGGGAGCACAGATTGTAGACACCAAAAGTATAAAAAGATCATGTCCTCCACTTTCTTGGTCTCACACTTTGTGTAAAAGTTAATCCCTGTTCACAGTCAGTTATGGAAATTGGAATGGGTCACATCCATGTAGCTTGACGTAAACTTTTCCACGCACACAATATTTTTCTGTTTTAAATTACTTTTCAAGTCACTACTGTGTGATATTTATATAATATGAGTACTGTGTAGAGCCAAGGAGATTATCTTGGAGAAAAAAATAAAAGCATGCTTTAAGCCTAAGATGCAGAGAAAGCATGAGAAGGCAGATAAGGCTTACTCCTCCAAAATTTACTAGAATCTGGCTTTCAAGATACTGTTACTACAGGTTGTTGTTGTTGTTTAGTCGTTAAGTCGTGTCCGACTCTTCGTGACCCCATGAACCATATTGCGCCAGGCCTTCCTGTCCTTCACTGCCTCCCTGAGTTTGCTCAGTTTCATGCTCATTGCTTCAGTGATGCTATCTAACCATCTCATCCTCTGCCGTCCTCTTCTCCTTTTGCCTTCAATGTAGTCCTTGCTTAATTACCACAATAGGGACTGGAAAATTGGTCATTAAGTGGGCAGTCATTAAGCAAGTCACCATGTGACTGGATCCGATTTACAACCATTTTTATGATGTTCATTAAGAAAATCATGTGGTTGTTAAGTGAATCATGTGGTCGTTAAACAAATCCAGCTTCTCCAATGGACTTTTTTGCTGGAATTCACTTAACAACCATGTGATTTGCTTAACGACTGCAGTGATTTGTTTAACGACTGTCGTAAAAAAGGTCACATGATCATGTGACCACAGGGAATGGTGCGACAGTTTATAACGGTTATAAGTACGAGTATAGGTTGTAAAGCACTTTTTCTGAGGCTGTCGTAACTTCAAACCATCATTAAACAAGCAGTTGTTAAGCGAGGACTACCTGTATAGCCTATATCAATATAGTTTCAGCTAGAATTGGGGAATCTACCTCTTGGCCTGGTCTACCTCGAAGGGCTGACAGTATGGCATGATATTTGCATGTACATTCTAGACATGGTATCAGAGAAGGCTGTATGGAAGAGCAGATCCAGTTAATACTATGGCTCTGAAAAGGAATTATTATGATTAATTTTAATCTTTTGAAAATAACACTGTTGATAAATCTGAAGCTCAACTCTATGGTTGTCTTGTACATCCAAGTTTTTACTTGATTTACCTTACTTAGGGAAATTAAAAAGTTCTGGATTGAAGGCAACAAAATTAAATTCCTCAATAAATGGGAAGATAATTGGGTGATAAGTGGGAGGATAAATTTGTCCAATTTATATGCCTTCCCTAAAAATAATGCAAAACCTTTTTCCTAGCTCTTTTCTATATTCTATGGATAATAGTATTTCAGATTGACAAACAATATAGAAATACATGACACCAGTAGTGCAGTCCTTTAAGTACCCTTATTAAGAAGTAATTTCCACTGAGTTCAGTGAAGTAATTTATTTCCCACTGCACCCAGCGTGTTTTTGTTCATAGTCCATATTACTTTACCATACAATCTTTATAGAAATGTCTGTGAGTCCATCGAGACAGTGATATGTACTTAATGGGTTCCACTTCTATCTTTTCCACATAAAAGAGATCATGTATACTTAATCTCTCCTGTGTGCATCTTTCATCAAGAACCAGATGTGTGCACAAAATGGGGGAAATGGGTTGTTTCAAACATGGAATAAACCATCATGTTCCAGAAGTTGTAGCAAAGAGTTTGGACCAACTATGATTTGGTAGAACTGAAACCAGAATGTTTTGACTGTTCTGATTTGGGGACAAAACAAAATCTGAAGGGGCAAGCACGGGAAAGCTGATACATGCCACCCCTCAGCCACTCTCAGCATTAAACATGTAATTTATGGGACTCAAGTTTTGATGAGTTAAGAGCTCCAGCTTGTGGAAATGTCCCTCTTTCCTCAAGATAACCCACTGTGTCCTATCCCATATTATTCAGGAGTAGCCCATGTCTTCCAAAGGCTTCTCAGGAGCAGGCCAGGGGGTGGGAAGCTTTTTACTGATTACTTTATTTAAGATCAAAGCCAAAGGCTGGGAATGTTTCCTAGGCCTTAGTAATGTTCCAAGGATGCTAAGGCTTCTTTAAATAAATGACTTTGCTCAGTGCTTGCAAACTTTACCAAGTCTTTACCATGCTTAGTTTAACTTAGGAAGTTTACACAGACATAGCCAGCCAAAGGGTTTTTGTATCACATTTCTTGTATTCCTGTAGGGAGGTGCACTTCTTGGTGGTGCCAATGCACTCCACACTTCATTTCCTGAAAATCCAGGGGAGCAATACAAAATACAGTGTCAACTAATCTTGAAGAAGCTGGAGCTGCAGCACCTTCTGCAGGAGGAATTAAAAAGGCTTGACAGGTGCTAAATATTTACATTTGGGAGAAAAAAATCAACTTTAAATCAGATTACATGTGCTGCTATAACAAACTGTGATGTGATGATTATTAATATTTTCCTTGTTGTAAGCCATGTTCTTGAAGGCATATGAGTACAAATAATTAACAATATTTATTTATTTACTGTATATGCAAAACCAATATCAAGAACTAGGGTTGCAGTTCTAAACACACGAGAGGAAAAATTCCATTAAGGCTACTTCAATTTATTCTAAATAAATAAACATAGAATTCTACTGTATAAGAATGATTTGCTTGTGGAATTAGCAAACATTCTAGTCTGTTTTAACTCAAATGCCTAAAGTCATGTACTGTAGTTACTAATTTTTGCACCCTTGAAATCCATCAGCTTCTATAATTCAGAGCTTCTAAAAATGCAAAAATTTGGCAAAATGTATTTTTCTTTTAATTCTCTAGATTACAGAATGGAAATTCAGGCCCGTCTCTGCAGTGCAAGGAAGCATCTTTAGATAATCACACATTTGGGAAATTGGAGCAGAGGATTCATTCCCAGCATTCAGACAACAAGGAAAATAATAGTCATTTGCAACCTTTGTCATCCAAAATAACTCCTGAGGCTGATACGCATCTGGGATTCTCAACCAGACAAGTATCTGATGATGCCCAAGCAAGAGAGAAATTGAACAGCCTTCATGAGAACAGCTATGATAACACCTTGAACTGGTTTGATAGTATAGCAGAAGGTAATATGGAAACTGAGAAGGTCACTTGTAATTTTCCAGTTGCAGTAACATCTCAGGACAGTCTGGCTTTGGAAGCAACAAGTAGTGGATCTTCTAAAGAGACCAACTGTTTAAGAGAAGTTGAGCAAGCCAAGAAGAGGGAATCACTGACAAAAAAAGATCAGGGGACTTCTTGTATACAGGCTAGTTTGGCCCTTGAGAGGACAGAAAAGCCTATAAACTCCCCTTCAGGAGCAAGATACAAGGGTCCAAATGCTACACCTAGCACACCTGATCCAGTCATTACTCAAAGGGCCTCTAAGAAGTGGCGGAAGATGAATATTGAAAGGATCCAGGGGTTTTGTGCAAGTATAGCAGATTCCAAGGCTTCTCATCCTATAATTGTCCCACATTGTCCTATAAAAGACACAAATGCTTCCCTGTCTCACAATGTGCCTTCAAGGCATTTGACATCAACAACTTTAAACCGGAAGCGAAATAGAGACCAAACAAACAAAGGAAGAAGTTGCAATGAACGTGAGGTCCTTGAGAACTCAGAAGCTGCTCCTGCTAAGCTCGCTAAATTTTCCTTTCAACAAAAGCCTAAGCTTGCTCTTTCTCCTCAAAATGAGGTACATCACAAATTACCTGAGACTATTTTCAGCCCTGATTCTTTTACACAAAATACATCAAAAGAAGAAAGACTGAGGAAAGAAGATCTTGACAAATACCAGGAAAGCCACAGTCTTAACCCAGGAAATAAGTGCAAGGAAAAACAAGCCTGTAAAAACAAGAAAGAGGAAGACAAGCCAAAGCCAAATAAAGCCATTCCTTTCATAAATAAGACAGGGACAAGAATAGAAACACCGGATAGTCGAGGCTCAAGAAAAGTGTGCCCGAGTACTTTAGCAAAGTTAGCAAAATTTGCCTTTACGCCATCGGATGAATCTCCAGTTTCCTTGAATATCGCCAGTAATGATGAGGTGAGAGAAAGGCAGCCATTGAGGACCCAGAAAGATTGCGCAGAACGCACCCGGAAGTGCTTTGAATTAGGAAAGGCCAACAGAGTTACAGGGAAATCGTTGTTCTCAGTAACTGATTTGGATGATGCAGTGTTAGACTTTGACTGGGATGAAGAGATTCAGAAAAATGCTAAATCTTAAAGTTTAAGGTCTGCTACCTTCTCAAAAATATATTGTGTTACTTTTATAATTGGTTTAATTTTTGATATGGGAATAATGCTGCAACTAATAAGCAACCTCACAGACTCTTTAAAAATTGAATCAGGTTCTAAAAAGAGCACGCTTCTACATATCAGCTAAAACCTGGTGCTGTTGGAGTGTTGTGCTCAAAGTGAAATAAACTTAGTGCTCTCTTGGAAGGCTCCAAGTCATCTAGGTGCAGACAGCAGGCTTGAAAAATAAATCTCTTCCTGGTTTTTCTCTTCACTGAGATGTAGTCTAAAGCTCTGCAGTATTGGGGAATGTGGTAGTGGATTGGGAGTCTCTCTCTTGTTAATGTCTGTTTAAGCATATGCACCTGATGGGCACATTATGTCAAATTGTTGGGTTATGATGTCACATTCTTGCATCATTGTGTGTCATGACTTGTACGGTATCACTTGCCCTCCTTCCTGCAGAAGTCCTATGATATTAAGATCTTTCCAACTGTGAGCTCCAGATTTTGGGAGGACATCCTTCAGAGGCTGGAGTTTATGGTGGGTTGGGGGTGTTTGTCCATGATCAGGACATTGTCTAGAGTTGACAGAGGAGAGGCATAAAACTGCAGCCTTAAGGAAGTGAAGTTTGCAGAACTAGTATGGATAAGCAGTTTGAAATGCAGTGAGCGAGACACTGTTTTACTTGGATTTTTCCCTAAGGTACATAAATCCATTGACTCTTCAGTTAGCATATTTGGGTGAAATTGTGAGAGGAAGAATCACTAGTAAAGAAGCATGTTAAGTTTTTTTCATTACTTTAGTTTTCTTCTTAGCATCCTGAAGAAATGTGTGATTCTATCAGGTTTTCAATTATTTGTTATTCAGATAAAATGAACTTCCAAATCCTTGAAAAGTGGTAGTATGTGTATGTGGGGTGGTCCTCCCCTCTTCCTTTTAACATTTGGCTTTACTGTCTAGCTGCATTGCAGTGATCTATGACTTTTATTAATTCACTAGATATTATTTGGTAACAGATAGCATTTATTATGTTTGGTTCAGGAAGGAGCTTCCTTTCTTTGTTCAATTGGACAGTTAAGGCTGCTAAAGTTTGTAAGCCAGTGTAGCTATTTAAATGATTGAATCGGTAATTTACTTCAATTAAATGTATGATTATCACTGCTTTCCTCCAATAAAATGTCAGCTAATACCTCTCCTCGGTCCAGTTACTTAGAAAATACTGTGTTGTATTTGTATGAGAAATTTAGTACCATGCTTTGCTTTTCAGAGGATGTATAAAAATGCTATCGGGCTTCCTCTCCCCAGTTCAATAATCCAGTGAAATTCTAGTAAATGCTGTGATTGTATATTGGAAAAATCATATGTGATAGCATCTGCTTTTGCTTTCCTTGTATTGTGTAGGATCTATCCTGAAATTTCTGGTGGTTTTGTGAAATTTAATGTTGAAGACTGATCTCTTACTGATTTAGGCACAAGTTAAGGTGTCAGTGTCACAGTCTCATTCTTAAACCCCTTGTCTGCACAAGGCCTTTGAGTACAGATGGATCACCTACAAATAGAGAACGTTTCAGGGTCATCCTGAAATGTGAAAAGTTATACTGCTAAGGGAATTAATAAAACATCAAGCAAATCTCCCAAGTGATGTTGAAGAGTATTGGGTATTGGAGAGAAAGCATGTATTGATGAAAGTTTAGGTGTTAAATGTTCATAATTTAACTCACTAATTCCATTAATAATAAATCTAGCACTTTTATCCACTGGATACTAATATTAGCTGTATTATAAATTGTCAGAACTTCCAGTTATTTATGAGAATTGCAGAAACTCTGTTCGAATGATGCTGTTTTTTTCTTTATGGGAATTCGTGCATTCAGTATATCAAGGAAGTCCTTACATTTTTTTCCATTGACTTTTTCTGCCCTCTTCTGCCCTGGAATTTTGTTTTATGCATCTTTGTGCACATTGGTGGAGATTTAAGTAATAGTAAATACTTAATATTGACTTTTGCTCATTATTCAGCTACTGATGGCAAGTTTGTATCTCTAGAAAATCTTTTTTCTTATAGTGGAATTCTTCAGTCTCTGGTAACACAATCTCATGATTCTCAGGTAGCATATCCCTCCTTTGCATTAGAGAGAAAGGTCTGGCCAAGAAGATCTTTCCTCAGTGTGTGCACAGCAGTCCACCTCTGTAGTTACCCTGCGATTAGAAAGAACTCAGAAGTGTGGCTTCTCCACTGCAGCTTCTGCGCTATGGAACATGCTCTCCCCTGAGATCCAACAGGCTCCCACCCTTTTAACCTTCAGGAGAGGGCTTAAGATCTGGCTCTTCCCCTAAGCTTTGGATAGGATGTGGTCAGAGTGGGATGAGAATGTAGTGAGTGGCATCAAGGAAGTGTGGTTGTGGCGCTAGGTTTTTCTGTTTTGGCTTTACTGGTTCTTATGTTTTTATTTATTGTGTTTTTATTGTTGTATATATTGGTTTATTTTGGGGCTGTAAGCCACCCAGCGTTTGGCTTCAAGAACAGCAGTTATGCAAACATTATAAACAAACAAACAAATAAATAAAAGGAGCCATTCCAGCATAGATGTTTGCAGAGAACAAGGGAAGGAAGAGGCAAAATGTGTTGCAATATCATGATGCAAACTCTGTCCCCATGTGCTTGTGTACAGTCTTGCAATGCAAGTATGAAAGGGCAGAATTCATGTCATGACTTACCAACACATGGTTTGACTTTTGGCATGATTGTGGTTAGGAACCAATGTCTATGGGTTCTGGATGTGTGTTGTGATTAGATCAGGCAAAACAGGTTCTGCCAGCTCCAGAGTCCCATTGGTACCTAGAAACACACCCTTCACAATTATTTTCTGACCCCTGGAAACAATGGATGGAAGATTCACCAGACAGTGAAAGTAGAAGACACCATTCTAGCTATCATTCAGAAGGGCATTGCATTTCATTATTCTTCCACAGATTGGGGTTCTTCCGTCACCACAAGATTGCTCTGCCCTTGATTGGTCACAAGCAAGGATGCAGTTTATGGACCAGAATCTCTGTGCATGAGTTCATCATTGTCATCCATGATTTTTTATCCATCTCTAGGCCAACTCAATAATGTTCACTTACTCGGTCCAAAAGAATACAGCATACAAATGACTGAAAGCAAAGTGAGGTTTTAAGTGAGGAGTTCAGTACAATATAATTTCAAAGGCCAGTGTAATGGATTCTGAAGCATGTTGCTGTTTCTCATGAAAAAGAGGGGTGGGGTAGGTGAACTTTGGCTTTCAAACAGGCTTGAAATGCCTTTTAGTCCTTGAGCTATGCAAAATCAAAATACCTTTCTTTAGGTTTGAAATCTCTTACTTTCTGTGGGCTAGGCAAAAGACCTAAGGTTAATTTAGTTTCAGTAATTGTGGTTAGCAAACTTTCTAGTCTTACAGATTTCCCAGCCTTCAACATTGCATAAAAAAATCACTTCTTGTTATCATGACCATTTTCAGGTAGTTTGAATTTGATAGTAATAGTAGTTAGGAGACAGTACAGATTTGACTGAAGGTGAGTTTTCCATTACTGCAGTATGAAATAATGACTTATAAAAGATTTATCTTCCAAAACCCTGCAAGTATACATTGCCTTCCCTGCAGTTTTTGTATTGAGGCTTGTCACTCAAACTTAAGGTGGAACAAAACGAAGCAAATACAACAGTATCTGTATTGTGTTTTGAAAAGACATTTTCCAACCACCAGGAGGTGTTCTAACTATTGGACATCTAACAGCAAAGCCTGACCTCTCTCTCTCTATTTCCCTGCTTCCTTTCTCCCGAACGGTAGCAGCATCTGTAATACTCTTTTCTTAGGGCTGTATTCCATGCATATAGTGAATTGTTCTAATGCAGTAGTAAATGTGTTTGTTTTTAGAGCATCACAAGAGTGTTTTACTGCTTTTGCCACAACATATCAGCAGTATCATAGATCCCTGGAAAACTCAAAAGTAACATGTCTGGCCTAATGTTCAAGAGAGAGAGAGATGATTGATTGATTGATTGATTGGCAGGCAGGCAGGCAGATCCAGCATTTCTTCCATGGAGTCAAGACAGTATATATGGTATTCTCCAATTTTTCACCACCACAACAGCTCTGGATTAGGTTAGGCAGAGTGACTGGCCAAAAGTCTCCCAGTGAGCTGCTGTGGCTGAAGGTGGATTAGAACCTGGATCTCCCCAGTCCTACTCAACGTCTTCAATACAATGACCCGCTGACCACAACAGCAATCAAACCCTGCCATTGGCTCATTTGTATTGGGTTGATGGAAACTATAGTCCAACATATCTGGTGGTAACATGTTGGAGTAGGTAATAAAATACTGCAGAAATGTTCATTAACTAGATATGTAAAAGTGATGAAGAGAAGCTTAGCTATGAAAATGTATGACACACATTTGTTATTGAAAGATTCTTCTTCATTTTTCCTACTATTTAAAGTGTCTGCATTTTGCAGTTGAGTTCCTCCACCCTTAATAATTCAGTTTTTGTGAGCATAGTTACATCTTTTCATTCAGTACTTACTGCTCTGTGCACCTTTGTGCCTATCCCCAAGAATAATGTTAGGCAGATTCAATAATAATTGCTAATTTGTTATTTAAAGATACTTAAGAGAATTCTGTTTCTGTTATAAGATACAATCAATCTATAAGCTTTGTACTATTGTTTCAAGCCTGACCTTACTTTGAGTATTACTCACAAATATCATTAAAACATTTTCAAATATTTTCTTGCTCAACATTTCTTTGTGCAACAACATAAAGTATTCTTGGTAATAAAGATGACACTGGAAGCCGATGCTGAACTTTATAACAAAACAGCCTCTCATTGAAAGACTATGTTGATTTTTTAAAAATTGAAATTGAATGGATCAAGATGTCTGGAGGGCACCAAGTTTGATATGGGGTCTTGATCTCCTAAATGAAAGGTGAGATATTAATGTACCAAATCTGCTAACAGCTGCATATCAATTGTTACAGGTATAGCTAATAAGACCAAAGGAAAAGGTAGCAACCCTCCTATTCCAGTACTTCATATGACTGATGAGAAAATGGCTTCAGTGCCATTACACATGGGTTTAGTTGATCTGGCAGCTGCAGACTAGTTCTAAATGTGGGCAATTATTTGTAATGGACAAGGTACATTGCATCTGATCTTTTTTATTCCTGGTCTGGGCATTCTTTGTACTAGATTTGATTATACCAGTGGTAAAAATGGATAGGTATAATTCTTTCACCTACGTTACTTGGAGACAATAATCTGTATTTTACCTGAAATAAAGGTTTTGATTCTGCATTTACTGTATTATGTGTGTATCTCACAACTTCCTTGTCAATGAGAAAAATGGCAGACTTTTGTGGAACAAGATGGAAATATCCAAAACAGGCTTGAAACACATTCAATATTTTCAATACATTTTTTTTTTTATTCAGAACATATGACAGATCTAGGACTATGGGAGCTGCTGATAGTCAAAGGAAATCGTACTGAGGAAGAAGGAAAAAAACAACTTGTTAAAGCATTGAGATTGCTTAGAGAGGCTTTCCTCATAAACCAAGCAGAACGGAGTTAAACATGACAGAGGGGGCCTGTTTTGCTGGTGACTTCTCCCATGTGGTGCTTCGGGTGGGCCATAAATAATTTCTGTTTCACTTCTAATTAAGACTAGACAACTTGTGACCCATTGGGACATTTCCTTACCTAAACAGAGAAACAATTACCAAGGGCAAAAAAAACTGGGAATGCGAGGGACTTGCTACTGGCTTCCCCACTGATTGTGCTTGTGGGAAGCTGCCAGGGAGCATCAGAAATCCTCCCTCTCCACATATAATATAGGCTTGTGCTATTTTCCCTCCCCTCATGACCCTCAGAAGAGCCCCTGTGAAGCCTCCCTCTCCTCACTGACCCATGGAACTGCCTGCCAGGTGGAACAACGGAAGCCACGGACTCTGAGGGAAACTGCACCCTGCTCCTCATTCCGGCATGCCCCCAAGGACCCCCTCCCTCAAGGGAGGAAGGGGGCTCACCTGTTGACTGCCGGCAGTCCTTAGCCAGCCCTACCTCGCCAGCAGGCATCCCTTGTCCTTCCCGCAACTCCCACACCCATTAAGAAATTTCAAGTTTTGGCCTTGGTTTCAAAGCAGCCAATCACCGCTCACCCATTGGGCTTTGCCACCAGCCGGTTAGGCACAGGGGCCAGAGGGAGGCAAGAAAGAGGTCAGGGATTCCCTCCCTCCCTCCCTCCCTCCCTCCCGCAGTGTGGTTTTCCAGTCCTGTTTGTTTCGTAATAAATTTGCTTTGTCCTTCAGATGCAATGAATGTCTGCTAGCATTCATGTATAGCTGGCCTCAGCTCATACACATATCACTCTTTTGAAATGGGACCAGATGCAACTTCATTAGTTGGTGTTCTTGGAGCCCTCTGCATATGCTCAGGAGCACATCCTGTAACAAGGGCTCCTGCTGAATTCAACTCCCCAGCAATTCTTTCACAGAACACTTTAAAAAGGACAAAAGGCCTGTCTTTCCTCCCAGTCTCTGGAGACTTTGTTCAAGGAGGAGTTGACATTGATCAATACTGACTTGGCTTGCGCTCATGTAAAAAGATCCTGCATGCCAAAGAGAAGGAACTGCTGAAGTAGGGCTCTTTCGCCTGCATCTCCTCGCTTTCACCTCCCTCTGAGCTCATGGCACCATCTCCCAGGCTGGAAGGGGGGAAAGGAGGAAACTGCAGGACCAGAGAGAAGGCAAGGAAAAGCATTCACAAGAGAGGCAAAGTGATACAGTTTTCAGCTGCAGGATATTTAAACAGTGGCTCTGAACTGACCTTAATGCATGGCTGGCAAGCACACTTTCAACATCTCCACGTGCCACTTTGAGAAAAAAAAATCCCCCCCCCCCTGCTCTGCATCAATGCCTGGTCAGGTATCAGGATATAAGCCAATCTCGTCTTCCTTGTCTGGGTGTGAACGAGTGTCCGGCCTCCCCTGGGCAGTTTGGTCCTTTGTTTATTTGCATTTATTACTCCCAAGGTGTTCCTAAATATTTTTTCCTTCTATTTCTGCTCATCATTGTCCTCAAAACATCCTCTGTGTTTTGTTGCACCTCCTTCTTTGTTGGTAGTCCTCATTTAGCTACACAGCCAAACTGTAAGCAAGTGCTTGAGTTTCCAATTAGTATATATGAGATCTGCAGCAAATTTTGCAGTGCTAAACATTTTCCCTACAATGCTTCTATTCCCTTCCACCCACCACCCACTTTTCTTTTTAATGACCCACCAGCTTTGTGTCAGCATTTCGTGGCCACTGAATACATGTAAAACATATTCTCCTGTTTTGGATTTTTCTCCTGAAGGTTTCTCTCTCCCTTAGGTTTTATTTTATTTTATATTTTATTTTATTATTATTTTATTTGTGGTACTTCTTTGCACATGTCAGTGTTTCCTTCTCTCTACATAAGTATTAGTACTGAGAGAACTGAGATCTCGCTTAGTAATAACAGTGGTGGTGGTAGATTCACCCAAGCTAATTGTTCTGAGCAATGTCAAACTCCTCTCTTTGGGGATTGAGATGATGGCCACCATGGCATCCATGGGCTGATCCTAGATCATCATTAGTCTGATCCACATTATTGGCCATGCATTAGCTCTGATTTTTAACTCAGACCAGATGACACCAGATCTGGTTCTGTAGAAGTTTTCATCAATCATTTGTCTTAGACTGACTTGTAATGCAGGGAGGCTTGGCTGATTAAGGTGGCCCACCCCAGGCACCTGATGGATCCAGAGTGCATGGGGAATTTTCCAGTAACCTGGAGGGCGGTACTGTTAGATATCTGGTTAGCCTCTATGCCTGCATGACCTGTAGACAGGAAAGGGCCATATTGAAAAATTAAAAATAATCGTGGGCCACAAAGGAATTCCTGGTGCATCAAGCAGTTCTTTAGCAGCTAGAGGAGCAGCACAGCACTAGAGCTGCTGATAGCAGTGAGGCCTGGTGATGTTGGAGGTGCTCAGCAGTGTGCATTTCAGGGTGACGGTGGTGAATTTATTGACTTTTTAAAAAAATACTGACAGGTCACACAAGGCTGCTTGGCAGGCCACATGCACCCATGGGCCATATGTTATGCAGGCCAGCTCTAAACAATGGAAGCAACTCAGGCACTTGAGTGCCTGAATGTCCTCTCCCCACCTACCAATTCTGAGAGGCGCTTTGACTTACTTAAGAGCTTCAGGAAATAAAGTGGGTGAAGTGATGGCCGGAGAGATACTAGCAGAAAATGAGATGTCAATACTATTAGACACAGATACAACCCTACATTTGAGTCTACTCAGTGGCAATCAGGATAGCAAAGCAGAATTACTTCTCTACCCTTATTGTACCTGCGGAATGCTGGCCAGCTGCACTGTTTAGAGTAGTCCAGACCATACAAGGGAAGGATGGGCAGAAGATCCACCATGGGCAGGGTGTGATCAACTGGACAGTCATTTTGTGGATAAAATCAGTTACATTTGCTCCAAGTTGAAACCCAGATGGGGAGGAGATAACACAGGAAATGTCTTGCAATGTAATTGGGGGGATGTGAGCTCTGCCACTCATGGCTAGTGAAAGTGGCATGGCAGGGAACTGGAAGTTGGTTCTGGGCTGTAGCCAATGCCTGGTTGCTGGAGGGGGAGGTTCCAGCTACTCTGAAAGAGGGCCTAGTCCACCCCATTCTCAAGGAGCCTGCTCTTGATTGAACAGTGCTGGGCAAGTAGAGAGTCACATCCAGTCTCTTCTTCTGGGGGAAGGATGTGGAGAAACTGGTAGGGTAAATACTACAGAGGGCTCATCTGGATCATCTGAACCCCTGCTAGTCGGGATTCAGGCTGGGTTATGCAATGGAAACCTCATTGGTCACTCTTATTGGTGACTTGTGATGAGGCATGGATAGTGGGAACACAGCCAACCTTATCCTGCTAGGCCTCTTGCTAGCCTTCAATAGTGTTGACCATAGCATTCTTCTGGGCTGCTGTAGAGAGTAAGGAAGATGACCCTGATGGAGAAATATGAGCTCTGTTAGCAAAACAAAGAAGGGAAAAACATATGTTAAGTCTACAACAAACAGAAAGTATGTGGAAGAGGCTCAAACACCTCCCTAATTCACATAAGTACAAGAAAGGGGAAGAGGTACAGCATAGCCAGTCTTGCAAGATTCTGTTATTATAGCCACTCTCAACAAAAGTAGTTTTAGACTTTCTGTGAGTTGAGTCACTTCTTCGTGAAATGGACGGTATCTAAATTTGAAATATAAATAAAATAAAATAAATACATTCCTGGTTTAGTCTACCTGGTGGGGCTGGCAGCTGCCTCTTAGGGTTGGGAGTTGGAGGGAGACACCATTTTGTGGTGGTTCTGCTCCTTCCTGAGTTGCAGGTCCAATTTATGGTTGCAGGAGAGGAAAGTTTGAACCATAAACTATTTAATATGAAGGGTCTTGAGCCTGTTTTTTTCTTCCATCCTGTTTAACATATACATGAAGCTGCTGGGAAAAATCATTTGTTGGCACAGAGTAATGTATCTTCAATATCTATATATCTCCATCCTGGACCAAATTGGAGACTCCTTACTCAGTGCCTGAAATTCTCAGTGCCTAGTTGGAGAGAGGCAGACTCAAACTCAACCTAAGAAACCTGGAGTGGTTGTTGGTTCAGTAGCTAACTGGTTTTGGGGTGATATCAACTTTGACTCATCATGCAGTTATGCTTTCTCTGAAAAAAAGGATTATAATCTGGAGTCCTCCTCAACTCTTAGTTCCTGCTGGAGGAACAGATGGAAACCTTGGGCAGGAGAGCTTTGCCCAGCTTCAGCAGGTATGTCAGCTGTGCCCTTAACTAGAGCAGGATGCTTTGAAGAAGGCCACTCATGCCTTTTTCACTTTGTGCTGGATTACTGTAATTACTTTAATTTACTCTACATTGGGCTGCCCTTGAAGACCAGGCAGAAACTCCAACTGGTGAAAATGAAGGTGCTCATATGATACCACACAATCGTAATATTGTCAAACGATCCTGCTGTTGTGGGACCTGTTTTGATTACTGGTTTATTTCCAACTGCAATTCAAGGTCCTGGTTATTACCTACTGTATAAAGTCTATAAGTCTTCAGTTCTTAATTCTGGATATCTTAGAGATCACGTATTCCAAGTAATTTCTGCCCACCTGACCTGGGTGAATATTGAACACCTGCTGAAGAGCCCTCCTATCAAAGGTATGATGGGACAAGACACAGAGGCAGATGTTTTCCTTGGCTTCTCCCCTCCTTTGGAACAGCTTACTGTACCTCCTCAAAGAAAAGTGCCTCTAGTCTTATGTCTTCACAGAAAATGGCTCATATCTGGCTTTGATGATTAAGTAGCTAGTTAGAAGAAGATCTGTACCATTATGGTTCCTGTTCATGATCTTTTTTAAATTATATTATTACTTTATATTGTGTTTTGATTTCATATACCACCTGCAACCTCTGGAGTGAGATAGTTTATAAATCCAACAAATAAATAAGGTATATATGAAGATAAATATGTGTATATACACATGTATGCACGTATGTGTAACACTTTCAGTAATAGTCCCACTAGTGACCCCAGCTCCATTCCGGTAAGAATGCATTTAAACTTTGTGGCTTGATGTTAGTCTCTACATCAGAGAGCCTTGTGAGTTAAACTAATTCTTTCTTTTTGTGGCCATCACTTTTGCAACAGGTCAAACATTTTTATTTAGGGTTTTTTTGGGGGGGGGCATTCAAGTGTTATTAGCAGCCAGCAGACCATGGTGCTTCTGTTCACTGGAGCAGAAGCCAAAGAATTCCTTTTCATAAAGGCCTGTCTCCCAGAATGCTCTGGCAGGGCTTCATAGTTCCAGGACAATCTAATTCTAGCTTCATCTGATTTTACCAGTGCAACCCCAGCTGACATATTAAGTGCAGAGGGATCGGGAGGCTGCATAATCTATTATGCACAATAAAAGGAAGTCTAGAATTTCCACTGGCGCCTATCTGCACTTTTAGTTCACTCTTCTGGGAACTAAATGTGGGCATTTTAGCTGATTTGGCCCTGGCTCAAGGACGCAAGACTTCTCTTTGATTGTTGATATTGGCTTTTAGAAGGGCTTCATCCACTTCAGCAGGAACTCCTCTTATTTATTGGCAGCTGAAGAACCAAAGGGCTATAACATTTGAAAGTGGCTGCTTCATAAGAAATAACATCTTCATGGCAGGAAAATCTTTTAGTAGCCACTTGATCTGAAGATACTAGCAGGTTAGTTACTACAGCACTCCAAAAATGATCCTTTATATCAGTGCTTTTCAAACTTGGCAACTTTAAGATGTCCGAACTTCAACTCCCAGAATGCTCCAGCCAGCATTGAAGTTGGCTGGGAGTTGAAGTTCACACATCTTAAAGTTGCCAAGTTTGAAAAATACTGCTTTATATTATAACCAATTCATGATTTAAATACAGTCAAACCGACACCATTCTCACACAAGGAGAATCAGAAATCTCAGTAAAAAAATATTCATGCAAGCACACACCCATATACATACACAAGTGTGTATACATGCAAGAGATCATGATAGGAGCCCACATCCAGGGTGAAAAAGGGTCTCATGTGCACGCCCAGTGAACTTTGATACTGTTTGGTTGGGAAGTGAGAAGATGGAAAATTAAAGGGGTTGCCAAGAATTATTTTGGAACAGACTCCCAACTAGTTGGCTTCCTGAATATGAACACTCTATAAGACAGTATTTTGTAGAATATTTTATGAAGGTCTCACACTTTTTGACTTCTAAAGTGTACACATCCAGCTGCTTTTAAAACAGCATCACAGAGATCAATACATCTATATATGACATTTATCTGTATGAACAGCACAGCATAGCAGTTGTGGATATATAGCTTTGGATACATGACAGTCTACTGACTCCAAAGAAGATCAAATTTGCAAAAACCCAATTCACAGCTGCCAAGGTATATACAACCTTTGGATTTTTCCTATTCTTGATGAAAGAATAGTTTAGTGGTCTGCAATCTTTCGTTAAGGAGGCCCTTCAATAGAGACTCATCCGCTGAAGAAATTTCAGGCCATTAGCCATAAATTTTCCCTGCCTCGACTTCCCAAACCACCTTCTTTCTGGATGTTTTGGACTACCACCCCTCCAAGCCTCTGCTACCACTTCAAAATTCCCTGAGTATCACATGACAGATCAGTTGACCTATACACTTATAAATATTTATGTATAAAAATGGGAATGTCTTGCTTTGAAAATCTGCTGTTTGGGCTAGGAGAGGAAAAGCAGATATTTTTACATGTGAAAACTGGTTCACTCACATTTAAGGCCAATGACTTCAGCGTCAGGTGGTAACTTGCATCAGTGAAGGAGTCAGCATCCAACAAACATTCCATTCTTTATGGACACATTCAACTGTGTATCACCTAGTGATAAGAAATCAATCAACCTTGATGTAAAAATGATCCCTGAGATAAAAGTTGATCACTTGAGAAGTAAAAGCCGACCATATATATGTCCTTCTATTCATTTTTGAAAGATGGGATAGAAATTCCAAAGAGCTGTTTAAAAGAAATTAACTGCTTCAAGTCACATCAGTGTTATTGAACATTGAGACTCACGCATTGTATTTAATTTGGAATGGTCTTCCTCAAATACCTATAGTTCTTATTCTTAATAGAATAACAATACCTTCACACTGAGAGAATAAAAAGGCAACACAAATCCGTGAAACTGAAATGCATTATCTAGGACGGCAATTTAAGACAAATTTGGGAGGTTCCTGAGTGTTTAGGAGGGGGGAATAAGACGCATTTCAGATATACTCAATATAACTGTTGAGAGATATTGCAAGAATTAATAGACCAGAATTAATACTGTATGTAGAGTAGAATTACAGTAATACCTCAGTTCACAAACGCTTCTGTTCACGAACAATTCGGTTTGCGAACAGCAGCGTTCGCAAAATTTTGCTTCCATTCGTGAACTCCACATCGGGTGACGAACACGACCCGTGGCCATCTTCCCTGCTCTGACACGTGGTTGTGGCTTCCTCTAGGTGAGATCGCGGTCACAGACAGACACTTGCTGTGAAGCTTTTTGGTGTTGCCTCAAGCAAGGTTAGTGTTCTCTCTCTTCATACTGTACTGTACTGTACTTTGTTTCATATTTTTGTGGTTAAAAAAAAATACATATGGTTCAGAACAGATTAACCTTATTTACATTGAACCTTATGGGGAAATTTGATTCAGTTCGCGACCAATTCGGCTCGCGACCAGAATCATGGAACGAATTAAGTTCATGAACCGAGGTACCACTGTAACAGTAGTCTGGAATTAATATGACTTAATATATCAATGCATGCAATCCTTGTTTTAATCAGTGCATGGAAGTTCATAATGAAATATCTTATCTGAAAGACTGTTTGTTTGTTTGTTTGTTTGTTTATTTATTTGGAACACAGTTCCCCCAAGATCTGGATGGCCCCCACTCTGCTGTTGTTTAGATGAGCAGTGAAGAATTGGCTCTTCACCAAGGCCTTCAGTGAGGGAGAATGAGACCCCTCACTTCATCATGCTTGCCATCTTTTATCTTTATTTTATGTTATTGTAATTTCTTTGTTTCATTGTTATGAGCTGCCCAGAGTTGTTGAGAGTCAGGTGACACAGACGTTTAATAAATAATAATAATAATAATAATTATTATTATTATTATTATTATTATTATTTATTGAACTTATACTACAATGGCTTACAGCAATATAAAACGCAATATCCACAGATCAAAATAGAGCAAAGCTGTGCTGTTCACAGTAATAATGCACAATACTAGCTAATAAAATATTATTTCAGATGCTACAAAATCATTCCCTAAGAGCCTTCTGGAAGAATCAGGTCTTTACTACCTTCCAGAAGATCATCACTGAGGAGACAGCATAACTTCTGGAGTGAGGCTGTTCCATAGTATAGGAACCATGATGGAAAACCAGCATTTCCTAGCTTCAGTTTACCTCACCTCCGAAAACTGGGCAACCAAACGTAGCTTCTTCCAGGAAAATCTCCTTAGGCAAGTTGACTTCAGTTAAAGTAGGCTGTCCTAAAAATACCAAGGTGCCAAGCCATACAAGGCTTTATAATTCAAAAACAAGCATTTTAAATTCTATCTGGGAACCAACTGGGGTCTGCAAAATAGCTGTAACATCACTGTAACAACTAGTGCCAGTTAATACACAGGACTGCTGTGTTTGGGGTCAGCTGTAGAACATAGCACAGGAGTTGAACTGTGTGGGAAGGCCTGGCTACCCATGCCAGAAAAGGTTGCAACTGACACATTAGCCAAAGCCAAGGACCTCTTGGCCACAGCTTCCACTTGCCCATCCAGCAACTAGTATGAGTCTAAAAGGACCTCCATGCAATGGACCTGCTCTGTGAGGGACAGTGCCATCTCCTCAAGAGACAAGATTCATGCTAACAGTGAACCCTGATGAACGGACAGTAATTCCATCTTGCTAGGGTTCAATTTCAGCTTGTTTTATTCCATCCAAACCCCAACAAACTCCAAATATCCAGATATTAATTATTGCATTAATTTGGAACGATGCAGTTTTCTTATAATGTAAAACTCAATTTCCCTAATTGGCACTATAGACCCGTTTTTATTATAATATAGGTCAACTGCAACATACCATGAGGAGTACTTAATAACATTTGAAAATTATTACACTTCATGATGATTCTAAGAACATTTCTTTTAACATAAACATCCAGAACAAAAATTATAATTCCATTTAAGCTTAAGTTATCAGTCAATTTGAAAAATCTCAACCTTTCTGCTTCATGCCAGCATCTTCCAGATGGACTTCAGAAAAAACTGTTGCTGCTCCAAATTTCTCTTTCTGCATTTGACAGTTTCTTGGCTTTCCCCCTCCAGCAAGGGGTTTTCCTCAGACATATTTTGTCACTAGGACTTTGAGCCTGCAAATAGAGAAAGAATGGAGAGAGTGCAGAGAAATACTTAGATATGCAATATATAGACTTTATAGGGGAAAGGTAAGAATTCAAAGCGGTTGTATTAATCTAGACCACTTAATACTTAACCTAACTGGATTATCTTAAAATATCTACACATCCTCTGTGGTCTGAAATATCTGAACACATTGATTAACAACAAAAAGATAGATGCTACTGAGATTTACAATTGAGACTTTCTGAAGAAGGAAAATTACACATGGCACAAAAGGCATTCAAAATTGGAGGCCTCTAGAGCACATTACAGGGACTCCAAGGCCTCCCTTGTGCAAAAAACTCCCCATGAGTACAAAAATGTGGCATACTGTTATTTAGTCATTTGCCTACTTATAAAATAGTCATATTTTAAGTCAAGGCCTTTCAAAGTAGTAAGAACTTTATTTACTACATTTCTGTGCCATGCTATAACAGTATGTTCGTGACTGTGATACTGTCCTGGAGCTATGAAGGTTGTAATTGAACACATTCTTCCCCCTCCAAGCCCCCAAAGGTTATGTGAAACAAATGTTATTCTCACAACAAGCACCCAGTAAATTAAGTTTCACTGTAATACAGCATAGCTTCTGCTCCAACAAAAGGCCTTGTGCTCACACATGAAGTCTACACACATTTGTTTGTAATGTTCCAGCCAGCCTGCTCCATGAGCTTACATCCTAACTTTCAGGAAGTGGAAAATCACTATCTGAGATTTGTTCCAGTTCATAAGGAAGCAGGGGGCTTGGGAAGAATGAATGCATGTGTATGATCTGGGAGCAGTTACACACATGAATGAAAACAGCACTAAGGTCATGACAATCACCTATCTGGAGTATGTGAGTTGGAGGATTGGATGTTGTAAAAGTCTATGTGGTGGTGAGAATGAAGTAGGTAAATAATTGTGTTTTACTGAATGGATGCAGGTAACACAGAATTTTAAATCTTTGATAGGTTTTGTAGGTGGTACATATTTCTATACAGTTATGGCCTATTTTTAATCTGACAGATGGAACAGGTAATAAGCCTAGCTGAATAACATTTTTGATTAACCTATTAAACATTCTATCACCAGATGATTGCAAAACTCTCTCCATTTAAATTTAACTTTTTTCATTATTTAATTTTCTAAACAGTAAAAAAACCCGCTTCTATTCCTTTAGAAAATCATTTAGCATAATGCTCAACTCATTTTCATATTTGCTGTAAGTAACTCAGTTGGACTCCCAAATGAACTAACTCTTGCCAGGTAGTCATAAAATGTACCAAGCACAAAGATAATCTCCAGTTCCACTTTCTACTGATTTGGATAAAAATAAATCAGGATACTTACTTATGGCTCAGGCATAGACTCTACCTGCAGAGAGATGCACTGCAAACTGTTGTATTACTGTTGACAAAGGGACAGTTTTACACACAGTGCCATAGCAATGCAGTCTTGGGTGGCTGAAATAATTGATCTCCCCCAGCATCTCTTCTGTTTCTCTTGGTGCTTATGTTGTGACATTTCATTTTACTTTGGCCTTTCATAGACTTTAGCACTCAGGCACAAAAACATCTCGTATCCTTCCATTGAAATTAAGGGGTGCTTGTTGGTTTGGATTTTTGTTAAAATAGAGTGAACCAAGGTTTATTAAAAGTGTCTGTTGAAAATAAAAAATGAAAGGTGTCACCTCTGCATCCAGGAACATTTATTTCCTGTACACATAGATGAACCCCCCTTGTTCTTGCTCTTCAAAAGACCTGTTTCGGAGCCTTTCAACCAGGAATTCCTGAACTAGATTGCTGGAATCTCCACTCCCTGACGCCAGCACACCTAGGATCAACATGCAAGCTTCTGTACCAGGTAAGTTATCCTTATACTTCAGGTTTTTTTCTAAAGCCTTCTTGGTCGAGCTTAGAGCTTTTTTGGTCCCTTAAGATCTCCTAGCTCACAGGAGTTTGACTTCCAGGGAAGATACGACACAGGAGGATGGTTCAAGCCACCTTGTTAATATCGGCATCATCCTTGGTTGCAGGATGGTTGTGGGAAGTTAAAAATGCTACTATATAGAATTTCCAATATTGTTTGGAATATTGTCAGCCCAGCCGTATTAACTCAACAGTGCTTGCCGACAGTGAAGGGGCTCACCAGAAAATATATTGCTCAGGCCCATCCCAAAGATTGTGTTGTGGTAGGTCCAACTGATTAAGGACAAGAAGCTTTTGGGTGCCTTTAATAGGAACTTGCCAAGTTCTCTGACAGTTCTAGTCTGGCTGCAGCCATACATCCTGAAGAATAAACAGCAATGTGTTCATAATCAAAATGTTCTGTGTAAAGGCAATTTGCATTTTGAATCCACCTATGTGGTCTTTGGTGTCACTGCTATGAGGCTCTCCAGTGCTCCAGCAAAATGCATGAGGAATTCACTTTCAGTTATAAATCACTATTGAGATGGCTTCAATAGTGCATCCTGGATCCCACTTAGGAAAAGCAAACATGTGGGGTACTTCATCAACTTTCCAAATTTGCACTGTATTTCATTATCTTTAAAAGATAATGTTCTAGACAGAGCTGGCTAACAAGCAACCAACTTAAGGTAGGTACAAAAACAGCTTCTCAAGGAAGCCAACTGTCCATAGAAGAGAGGGAGGCCGAATGCTCCCTGGGTTCCCCGCTCCATTTGTTAAGATTAAGCAAGGCTCCTTCCCAGAATGAAGGGCAGTCATTTGTGAGCAACATCAGCAGAAGCTGCCACTTCAGTGCTGCTTTTCCAGATAGAAAGTAAAGCAAGGGGGGAGGCAGATCTGACAGGTCGCATTTGCTGTCACTTGAATGAAAAGATTAATGTTGATGGAAGAGAAATATCAAATTAGCCAGCCAGCCATCTTTTGTAGATGCTTGTGTATCATGGGCTAATCTCTCTCCAGAGGATAATGGGGATCAGGTGGCTGAGAAACCTGTCATTACTTCATACAAAATCCATGCAAAATCACCCAGAATCTCTTGGCGCTCTCTCTCTCGCTCGCTCTCTTACACACACACACACACACACTGCTCCTGGTTTCTTCTCTTCTAAGAGTGAAATTATCTCTCTGGGCAGGCAAATGTCTCAGTCCAACCAACTCCATCTGGAAGGATCTCCCCTTAACTGAACAGATTTCTCCCACAAGAAGATTGCTGCCTGACAGTCAGGTTTATGGTTCTGTCAGTGAGTTTACTGATTCCAAAATAATCCTGTGGATATTCAAATGAAATCTATTCCCCATTCATTGTTACTTCTCTTCAAAAGCCTAGAAATCTCCCTCAGGGCACAGGGCTCAAGGACAGCCTTTGAAATGGAGGAAAAATACCTGGTTAGAAGGCACTTGGGAGTTTTCTGGTTTATGGTGCTAGTGGCTGATTGCATGATTGTATCTCCTCTGCATCCATTCTGTTCTGAATCTACAGATAATAATCCCACTTTGTTTGTATTGTTTCATTCTGATTCTATTATATCACCAGTTCTCTGCCCAGAGAGTTCCAGAAGAGTTCATGCAGTTTTAAATGTACATGCCTAATTTCTTTCTCTGGGATGTAGCATTTCACAGGATTTGTCAGATTGGATTAGCTAGAAATTCTTGTTGCACTCCAGAGGAGAAACCAAATCTTTCATCAGATCCCTCCACTGTAGGAACCCTGTAAAGGTGCGCCTTCAGCTGTATGATCATTTTCCAACAAGAAAAAGTCTATTGGGTGGGCTGGAATTCTAAACATGGCTGATTTCACAAACATAAGCGAGATCAGACATGGGGATACTGGAATGGGAGGCCACTAGGAAATACCAGCACTGTAGATTAAATTGGGAGGTCACACAAACAAATAAGAACAAAACAGAAAATCACTATGCCAAATCACTTCCATGTTGCTGCCAAGAAAACTACATGGAGAAGTCCATAAGTCATCTGAAGTTGAGTTTGATTTGCAAGAGACTGTATCTTTTAATCCTAAACATATGTATAAGACAGCAAGTCCATGAAAACAGATGGGATGGATACAAAATAAACATGTGCAATTAGACACATGTAATCACAGTTAATGTGGAACAGGATTGAATAGATGTGCTCTTTGGAATGTGAGAGTTACAATGTATTCAGTATGAAAACAGGAAGACTGTCATTTCAAAGCTAATAGAGTGGCTTGTATGCATATTTTATTACTTGAATGAATTTAGGACTTGATAATAAAAGACTTATATATTCTTAGCCTAACCCAGAAACATTTGAAATATCTCTGTGGTTATAGTAGTCTTATGGTAAGAATTTTTGGCCAAGTAATTAGTGGGTGATTCAAAATGCTTTCTCTAAACTTTATTTAAAACATAACTTAACTTTGCACTAATATTTGCCTCTAAGGCAGGTAATCCAGAGTTGACATTCCAAAGTAATTATGCTTTCCTATCTAATGTTGCTTTAATATTCAGCCAAAAATTATCCACATGTGTCAGCTTAATAAGACCTTCGGAAATTCTATTCATATACATCCAAAACCACTTAACTAATAGAATGGCACATAATTCTTTACTACTTCATAATTAGACATGGAATTTTATATACATGTAGAGTACAGTGGTACCTCGGGTCACGAACGCTTCTGTTCACGACCAATTCAGGTCACGAACAGCACCATTCGCAAAATTTTGCTTCCGTTCACGAACGCTGGATTGGGTGACAAACAGGATCCGTGGCCATTTTCCCTCCCGTGACATGTGGTTGTGGCTTCCTGTAGGGAGGGGGACTCTCCCTCCAAGCAATAACCACCTCTCCACCCGCCTTCCTGTCCTCCACGCCAGAAGTCGCCTCGAGCAAGATTAGCGTTCTCTCTCTTCATACTGTACTTTGTGTCATATTTTTGTGGTTTAAAAAAAAAAAACATATGGTTCAGAACGGATTAACCGTAATTACATTGAACCTTACGGGAACATTTGATTCGGGTCACGACCAAAATCGGTTGGCGACCAAATTCGGAGGGGTCAGAACGGATTAACCATATTTACATTGAACCTTATGGGAAAATTTGATTTGGGTTGCGACCAATTTGAGTCGTGACCAGAGTCACGGAACGAATTAAGTTCGTGAACTGAGGTATCCCTGTACATAAAAGCAATATAATCAGACATGGAATTTTATATAGGTATAGAGTATATAAAAACATTATACATAACATTCATGACAGTCCAGGCTTATGGCATATATTAAAAGATTGAGCTCCTTCTGTCCAAAAGTGAGACTAATACATGGCTGCTTTGCTTTACGGTTTACTAAGTGTAAAGGCATTGACATAAATTAATAATTAAATAATTCAATTACGTATTTAGGAAAATGATAGGAAGAATTAAGAGGATGATTCAAGTGGCTCATTTGAAAAAGGGAATTACAAGTCTTTTTTCCTCAAGCTCCTAATTTTTAACTTGAAAACTGCAAGTAGAACTTAATCTGTTAACATCTGAGTTACCTATTTCACATCTACTTTAATATTCTGATCATACAGACTTAACTCCAAAACTGATCACATTCTTTCCATTTGCTCCCCCTCGCCCTCGCCCTCCCCCAACATTCCTGTTCAAATAAATCTGAAGGTCCTGAAAGCTAGCCTGACATTTGTGCATATTTGGTGACTCATAATAAAAATATTGCTTATCTGCAGATTTTGGCACAGAATTACATAGCAACAAACCCAAATTCACCATTATTCCATGGTAGCTATATGTTAGTATTTCATATGTTCAGATGGTATGTAAGTATTTATCTATTCTAAATTATATGAGCTGTTTTGGAGAGTCTGAGAAGTAGGATTTAAGTCCAGTAAATAAATAACAAGATAATGAATAATAATCTTGCATTGCAAATGTAAAGTAAAAAGTAACACCATAAGGGTTTCCTTGCAATGCTTTGGTCTCTGTTCTAGAGATACTTCATTACAATGTATTGTTATTTGCCAGTTGGTCATTGTTAAATAGAAATGTAGTCCTTCCCAGATCACTTTTCTAAATTGTTGAAAATACAACAACTGTATACTGTACATTAGTATATCTTTCATAATTTATATAATGCATCCTGAGTGTACATCACTAGTATCCCTGGTTAGTGAGATATGGATATGAGATATGTTGGTTTGCATACCGGTTAACATGCTGAAACTGACCATTGCTGTCCTTATGTTTGGCAGGCAATGCTGCATGTGGCAAAGGTATGACTAAGGCTGATAATCTCGTCTATCTCCTCTTTATCTTACTATAAAATGTAATGTGAAGGCATCAATTGACCCACACCAGGATGGAGGGTAGAAGGTAATACCTATGGAACATAGGTAATACCTATGGTAAATGGTAAAAAGCATGAATTAACAAATGACATTATATAAATAAATATGAGCATGTCATGAGAAAGAGGAAGGACATTATAGAATGAAAGTGGTCTAATCTTGTGTAGTGGAGTTGATGATAACATGCAGACAACTGAAAGTATAGGTTTAATTATGAAGGAAAGAGTTAATATGTAGGCCAGAGAGTATGAATTAGTATTACATAGGCTGTTGTCAGTGCACATTAAAATAGGAATCCTTAGACTGAATGCTATTGTAAGAGAAATTCCTCTCACAAATGTTCCTAAGAGATTGTTTAAAACTGGAGACCCACCCACAATTTTTGCTTTGTTTCACTTGTTTAATCAGTGCCATATTTTCTCCTATGTTATGCTCTACCAAATTATGATAAAGAGGAACCAAATATGAATTCTGAGGAACATTGTACAACAGTCTAAATGAATGTCATTAGGGAAAACATTATTCTGTTAGGTGACATGGATGGGGGAATGAGAAAAGAACATACAGAAAAAGTGATTTGGCCATTCAGATACCCAAGAATGCTTGAGAATGGTGAGCGCCTGCTTAGAGAAAGGTGTGTCTGTTTTGAGTATGTGGTTTCAGATGTGTTCATATGCATACATATCAAAGGAATGAATCTAAAAGTATAATTAATTTGATTTGATTGAGATAATTAGTGAGGGATACAAGGGGGATGAAGGGACAAGGCCATTGTTTGGTGGGATAAAACTATTATTTGGAATGGATCTTCAGAAAAAGTGACTAGTAAGAAAAGAAAATAAGTGAAATAAACTAAAGTGAAAGTAGAATAATTGCAGGAAGAAAAAGTATGACTCCTGTATAAAAAATGTGTTAGAAGATGAATTAATCTCCCAGCAGAATGAATGAAAAATAAGCATAAGGAAAGGAAGCTGTGGAAACTGCTTGGACTACTGTAGAGTGAAAAAAATGATATTGCAAAGTTCTGTAAGAGTGTCTGGAATTACACTGAGGGGAAGTATAGAAAAGGATGTTTAGTGGAATGGTGAAGGAGCTGTAAATAAGACAAATGCATACATGAGAATGATTGCTGAAAAAACAAGGATGAAATAACGTGTGCTACATAGAGAAAGAAAAATATAGTTGCAAATAATGTAATCATAGGGAACAAAGAATAGTTAGGATTAAAGGAGGCAGAGGAAATGTAGAGCAATTGTGATGGAAACAAATAATTGTCTTGGAAGTGGGTGAAGAGGCTAAACTAGGAGCTTCCAGCAGAGTGAATGGAATTAAACATGAAAATGATGAAATGACTGAGGATGAAACTGAAAGGAGGGAATGCTGAAAGGAATATTTTAGAGATTTGTATGTCAACAATAGTGATATATTAAAATGCTATGATGTTAATATCCATGAAAAAAGAAATGAAAAGGTATCATGAATGCTGTGAGAAGAAAAATGTAAGTCTGCAAGTTTAGATGGTGTAAAAGTGAAATGTTACAATTTGGATGTGCTTTGCTTCTGGAGTGGCTGTGCGTCTTGTTTACTGTGTGTGTGAACAGCGCATCTGTGTTTGCCCATTGGAGGAATGCCAAGATGATGATGATGATGATGATGATGATGATGATGAAGAAGAAGAAGAAGAAGAAGAAGAAGAAGAAGAAGAAGAAGAAGAAGAAGAAGAAGAAGAAGAAGAAGAAGAAGAAGAAGAAGTTGCAAAGGTGAATGCAAGATTTTACTCTTTATATTAGCTTATACAGAGTGACGGAGAGCCTGTTTTTTGTAATCAAAATGGTACGAGAGGTGAGGTAACAATGAGAAGTCTGGAATGAATGTGGGTGTACTTTTATGTAGATGATACAAAGTTCATGGCTGAGATTCCAAATAATTTGCAGTAAATGTCAGACAGACCTTGTGTTGTAATGAAGAATAATGAAGAATATCAGTCTGAAAAAGCCCAAGGTAGTTGTATTGGACAATGGACTGGATTGCAATTTATCCATAAATAGCAATCAAGGAAAACAAATAGATTAATATGTGTACCTTACTAGAATGTTTACTAAAGACAAAGAGTGAATGGAGAAATGTTAAGGCATGGAAATGCTGATAGAAAGGTAGTGTGTAACATGTGGACTGTTGCCAGGAATAAATGTTGAAATAAGCAAAAATGACAGTAAGAGTGTGCTTTTTGTTCTCTGCGATTTGAGAGTTGCATATGTCAGAAGAGACAAGAGACACAAAAGTTGAATGCACAGGGAACAGGGTACTTAAAGTAGTAAAACAAGAAGAAAGAGTGTTGAGAGTTTATGGATGCTGTATGAATGTGGACTGAATACAAAACCAACAAGTATAAACGGAGTACCGGAGTACCTTGATGTGGTTTGTTCATAATTGAGAGAATAATTGAGGGTGGAATTGTAAAACCAATTTTTGAAAGAACTGTGAATGGGCTGAGAGGAACAGGAAGACTGAGAAGTTGGCATTGGATGGAATTGATGAAATCTTGAAAAAGAGAGAAGTGAGATTACAGAACAAAACGCAACGTACAAAGTAATGTGGTGGATGTGGTAGAAATAAGAATGGTCTGCAAGGCTAGAAGGTTATGGAGAATATAAGCTAGCTTTAGCTATCTCTTTGCTTATCTCATGCCTTTAATTTCTTTGGCTTGCTCTTTTTTTTACTCCTCTTCTGTACTCTACATAGCACTGCTTTCCGTGAAAGATAATAGCAATGAGTAAGCATGTGTGGAAGTCCTGGAAGCTCCAGGCGTGCTTGAGGGCAGGATATACACGTTTCCGTAGTTTGTATTTTCTGTGAGGGATCCTCTGGATCTGAAAATCAAATCATGTAAATGTTTCTCTTTTTTTCCTGATGACCTTCTAAGCTGAGGACAAAACAGCACAATGAAACAACACAACTAAGATCTGGCACTGGAAATCCCACAAACTATGGAGCTGGGAATATAAAGGGACATATACTGAGAGTTCAAATAACTTCTAAAAGAGAACTCTCTGAAGAGGTGGCCAACGCAGCATCGGCAGCAGGCTGGGGTTGCTTTGTTTTTGTTTTTAAATGTATTCATATTCCGTATTTTTTCTGAGAGCTCAAGATGATTTAATTTTATCCAATATATTTGATTTAGACACCACCCCACTCCAACCACCTCTGGGTGGTATGCAATAAAACCAACAGAATAAAAAACAGAATGCAATAATTAAAAAAGAATAAAAGAATATTTTAGTCCTAAAACAACTTCCCTGAGTGGCAAGTGGGCTGAGAGAGAATGACTGCCCCAAAGTCACCAAATACCATAGTCCAGTCATACAATTCCTACATTCACAATATCCAACACACCATCTTCCTCTCAGATGTGCACATGCTCAGACTTCCCCTGCTCTCATAAAACCTGTCACCTCACCTGCTTACCTCCTTTATTACCTGATGACTCCTGGCTGCGTTGTGACTCCAGATACACTAAAGCCCATCTTGAATTTGGTTTGTTCAAGAATAGCAGCTTCCAAGCTTTTTGTTCCAGCCTTAACATATATTCGTTCCTGTCCATGTGAGCAAGCAACAAAGCTCATACCCACAAACAAGTTTCACATACATTACCTTCAGCTTTATTGATCAAATAACCTTAAGAGCAAATTAAAATCTGAGAATCAAATATGTAGCTGCAAGAGAAATGACGTTGGCCAATAGCAGTAAAGAAGGTAGAACTGGAACTGAGCAGACAGTTGCCAGCCAGAGCTTTCAGAGGGCAACCCAGACGGGCAGAGAACATGGCCAAAGGGAAGCTTTGCAGCAACCCCTTCCAGTCTCAGTCTCCTTTAGATATGAGGACAACTCCAAGAATATCCAGCAACTATGGGTATTGCTGGGGCAGCTGCAAGGTGGCAAATGATGAAAGCAGAATCATGCCATCACAATGCAGATCTTGGCCCCTTTTATATGTGTGTCATATGACATTGCACACATGCTTGGAAGGGGCAGTGTTTGCATTGTGACAGTGCAACATTGCTTTGGTTATTTAGACAAATGTTTCCAATCCTGCGGGTACCTCTGGCCATTACTGAGAATTCTGTGAACTGACATTCAAGACTTCTGATGCCTTGAAAAAGGTTAGGCATACCATATCTGAGCTGCAAAAGTGTGCGTGACAACAACATGGCAACAGACAGATATAGAAATCTGTACTTTTGCCATCCAGATGTGGTAAGTCTGGGGAAGACTGCTTTACAGAATGAGGCATTTGCTGTGGAGCTGACAATAAGAGGTTTTTTTAGTTGTTGAAAATTAATGCAGACATGAATATAGATATTAAGGGGTAATACAGTATAACAAGGAACAAATTGGGCTAGTCCCTAGGAATACTGAGGGAGCTCTGCGCCAATCTACTTAATTTATTTAATTTATTTATTCAACATATTTATATAATTTTTATATTTATCTCACACACACATGACTCTGGGTGGCATACAACACACAGTTAAAAACTCCATAACAATCTAAAAACAATTAAAAATAGCCCTATAAGAACTGAAATCCCACTATTGGTTAAACTTAAGCATACAAGAATTCCTTTCTGTTCTTCAGGGACACAGCATTGATTTACACGTGCTTCAACACATGCAGGTTTCCTCCCAAAGTATTGGTTACTTTCAGGGGCCCAATATGTAGCTAATATTTAATATTCTTTAATATGCATGTAGGTATGCCAAAGTTACCATTTTTTTTTTTTTTTTACAAATCCAGTAATTGCTGGGGTGAGACGCTTTTACCTCAGCTGATTGGAAAAAGGATAAAACAGCACATCCCTAGATTTAAAAAAATACAAGGAAAATTAGGAAGATCAGGGAAAGAAAAATAAAAACTGTTTTCAAAGTTTTTCTTTTTTAAAAAATCTGCTCGATTTCAAACAAACAGCATTTTGGCTGGTGTGGGTCTTCCGGGCTGTGTGGCCGTGGTCTTGAAGTTTTGTTTCCTAACGTTTTGCCAGCACCTGTGACCGGCATCTTCAGAGTGCAGAAGCACAGACAGGAGCAGTTCTCTCTGTGCCCAGACTGCTCCTGTCTGTGCTCCTGCACTCTGAAGATGCCGGTCACAGGTGCTGGCGAAACGTTAGGAAACAAAACTTCAAGACCACGGCCACACAGCCCGGAAGACCCACACCAGCCATCGTATGCCGGCCGTGAAAGCCTTCGACAATACAAACAGCATTTTATTTACAAGGTGAGTGTTAAAACCATTGAGCTATTATAGCATTCATAGTAAAAAAGGCCGCTTAGAGAGACAGCAGTAAGCATTGACTCAATCGAAGGGGTGCTCCTCCTCTGCCAAACCACCAATGAACTGCTGTGGTTAGCTGGCAACAAATGGAACTCTGTCAGAAATGGACAGGAGTGCTTCAGGGGGCATACCATGAAAAAGTCTACTATGAAAATAAAATGGAAGAACACACTCTGAGTTTACTTTGACGGGGAGGGGGGATTAATAGAGGGCGAGGTGGTCAATTTCTACCCTCTAGGAACAGTTGCCTGCCCATTCTGGTGGTGGGACAAGCAGCGAGGAGAAACCCTTGGATCAGGGTTTCTCAACCTTGGCAGCTTGAAGATGTGTAGACTTCAATTCTCAGAATTCCCCAGCCAGCATGTGTGCCCGCCTGCCTCCCTTCCTTCCTCTTCCTTGCAATTGAATGACGTACCTGATTCAGTGACACCTGCCGTACAATTCAAGCATTATTAATGCTGCCAAATGCCAATTCTTAATTTCTTTTCACACCTCTCTAGTTCACATGCCTCATTTCTCAGCTATTGATTTTCATTTTGCTATTTAATGTAAATACACATCCTAAAAGAGAAAACTGGACACAGGCTGTTAAACAATTTATTGACCTTCCTTTCTTTTGGATCAATCAGCTACATTGGAGCAAAATTAAGTAGCAAGGAACCTCGTTATGAGCAATTAATGGCTCAGTGGCTTCCCGCCACTTATAGGAGTTGCTTTATGGCTGTCCATAGAGGTGCTTCCACTAAGAATTCTGCCATCTGTGGGGCTGGAACGTAGGGCACTTCCTAAAAAGTGGTGAATGTCAATCACTCTCAGTATAAGATGATGCTACTTTTGTGCTTGCATTCATGAGTATAGCATTGCCCTGATATTTTCCTACATTTCTCTAGACTTAACATGTTGTTGTGCAGCAAGATAATAGCCTGCATTTGTAGAGAGTGACATGCTCCCAATGAATTGTGCAATGTCATAGATGTGCACCAATCTGCTTATTTTGGATTAATGTGCTTTATCTGAAAGTTATTATCCAGATGCAGTCCTTATGTCCTGTAATTTTTTTTGTTAAGGTTGCTTATTGTTTATTAAAAAGCCATGGGACTATAAAAGAAGAAAAGAGTAACAGATAAAGCAGATCAAGAACAGAGGGATTATTGCACAAAGAGAGAAACATTGAAAGGATTGTCTTTTGCTCGGTTTTTGAGAGTCACAGTACCCTTTAGCCCCTTGTCTTGGTGTAAATTTAATTTCTGGCAGGAGACAAGGTTCCTGAGGTTCAGAGTCTTTTACAAAGCATGATAGGAAATCTGCAAATAGATTTTTTTTTTCCAGCTTGATGATGGATGGAAAACGTATATGGTTGTAAGGCTATATACCACTAGGAAATTCCAAAACCGTTGCCCTTAATTTGTTGAATCTTCATAAGTGGTTGGGGATCAGTAATCACTTTAATTTTCCAGCCCCACAGATAGACTTTGATAGCCCGATGAAAGGCATATACCTCTCTTTCAGTAGTACTCAGACTTTTTGTGCCAGTTTTTTGACAGGTACAGGACTGAATGATCTCCCTCATCATAAGTTTATACCAAGGCTACTCCTAGTCCACCTGCAGAACTATCTACATATAATGTGAAAGGTTGACTGTAATGTAATCCTTGTAGGACTAGTTCAATTCATAAAGCCATTTTAAAGTTCTCAAAAGCTTGTTGGCACCTAGAAATCGAATTTACTTTGGGTGATTTCTTTTTTGGGTGAGGTTTATATGGACTTGGGCCCAGATGGCAAAATTTGGGATAAACCTAATATCCTACCAAACCTAAAAAGACCTTTATTTGTATCTTAGTTTGAAGTCCTTCTAATTTTTCTAGTGCTGCCATCTTTCGTTTATTTAGTTTTACCCACTATTCCCATTTACATATCCTACATATTTGATTTTTTGATATCCTCTTTAAAAAAAAAAATTAGATGTGTTACAGTTTTTCCTAGTTGCTTTAAATATTCCTCCCAAGTTTCACTATAAATGACTGTGCCATCCAGATAGACCTGATAACCATTTGCCCCATCTCAGTAGGATCCAGTTCATTGACCTCTGGAAATCTGTGGGGGGCCCATACAATCTAAAAGATATTTTGGTGAACTAGTATAACCCTTATGACATAACAAATGCCATTTTCTCCTTAGATTCCAACTCAAGTGGAATCTGACAATAAGCTTCAGTAGGATCAAGAGTTGCGAGATTCTTGGTACTACTTAACTAATACAATATCTATGTGATGCATTGGGTAACTATCAAATTTAGCCACCATATTCATTTGCTGCATATCAGCATAACATCTATTTACACCCTTTGGCTTACATGCTCAAACTATTGGGGAACACCATTCACTAAACACTATTTCTGCCATGCCCAATTTTAACATTTTGTTTATTTCTTCCTGAAGAACAGGAAATTCTGAGTTTTTCTGGGATTATATAATTGGATGGCTGTTTCCTATATCTCTTAAATTCAATTAAGTGTGTTATTCCTGGTTTCTCATAAACATCACATTAAACATTCAGAAAATTTCTTCAGGTCGTCTTTCTAGTAATTAGAAAACTCAAGAGTTAATCTGCATTATTTCTTGGTTCTTCTCTTCCAACAGTTCCTCCTCTCGATTTGAACTACTAACTCTGCCTTTAATATCTTACTATATAACTTTCTGAGGGTGTTTGCATGGTAAAACAGTGTTCCCTTGGACCAAAATTATTTTATAGATCTATTTTTTTAATGACGTGGTAATTAGCCTGGAGTTTATGCTCTGAATTTAGCAGTAAGAGGAGGAGAATACTTGATTTCTGTTTAAATATCATACCACCACCTTTGTGTCTTAATTTCTTAAATTCTCTTGAACCCACTGGGTAAGGTTTTTTAACATATTCCTGTGCTCTAAGATTTTTTTTTCTTCTTTTTCATCCTAGTGTTTTTCCCACATGTGCAGGTTTTTTTTTTTGTTTTTGTTTTTTTGAGATCAACCAAATGTTGATCTATTGGTTGCAACAGGAATTGACCAACCGGCTTGTCACCCAACTCTGATGTTGGTGACTGAGAAAGAGTGACTGGCCCAAAGTCACCCAGCCGGTTTACATGCCTAAGGCATCCATGTGCTCTAAGATATATTGTATTATATTTGGGTGGCCTTCCACCCTATGGCTCCACTTTTCTTTTAGGACATCCTGGATACCTCAAGGTCTTCTCCCATATAATAACTCAAAGCAGCTAAAATTGGTGAAGAATTGGGGAAATTCATGGTAGCAAATAATAACTAAGGCAATTAGGTATCTCAGACCTCACTAGTTCTTCAGCAATTTTCTTACCAATGGAAGTTCTCATTGCCTTTGGGTAGTGTGTTACATACTGTAGTCACAAATGACCAACATATATTGATGGCTTTTACTAGTCTTACGAAGTGGTCCACTATATCTAAGGCAATACTCTAGAAAGGTACTAAGATTAGACGAACTCTAACCAGAAGTGCCTTATCTTGGGGTTCCTTTCTGTCATTTACAATATGACTGACACTGCTGGCTGGTCTTTTTAGCTTTTCCTGGCCAATAAAATCAATCTAGTTGATACAGAGGTCCATCCCTACCTCATTGACCAACCAATAGCTAATTGCAGGATTGGTTTCCTATATCTGTGGGGAGCAGACTTCCTATATAAGAACTTGTCTGTGATTTCAAGTCCTGGAGAAGGTCTATCCATGTGGTCACTAAGAGTCAATACTGACTTGATGGCATATAATCAATCAGTCAATTCTGTTCTCCCAATCCCTATGTTCTTCCTTTCCTGCTTCTCAGCTTTATTTTAATGAGGGATCTTTTTGTTCCTTCCCTTTGTTTATGCTGTGAGGAAGAGTTAACCTCTCTCTCTCTCACACACACACACACACATTGTTCCTTCTGCTCTCCTCCTAAATTGTATCCTCTTCTCTATCTGTCTCCTTTGTTCCCTGTATGAACCTGACCCTGCTTAGCTTTTAAAGATCAACCAAGGTCAACTAGATGCTGCCACCTAGCTGGGTTTATATTCAGAAAGTGATTACAGTTAAGCTAATGATAGTTACATCCTTTTCCAAATAATATTCTCTTAACAAACATCTTTATCTAATGAAATGTAGCTCCTTACAGATTCATTCCACAGTCCATCCTGCAAGAATGTTTTTCACAATTTTGTGTTCAAATATCTATTTTTATCTACTATTACAGACATGGAAAGGAACAAAAGTCTTTTAGCAGGTAGTTTGCCATAGGCTCAGTTACTTCTTAATTTTAATCATTGTTTGTCTTTTACAAAAGTTGAATGCCACCCAATGAAGCCTCTGAGGCAAAATTATGTTATTATAATTTAGTACTGATGAATTTGAAGAACCAGCCAAGCCTTTATATGGTAGTTTATCTGGCACTACGTGCAGTCTATGGCTGCTTTAAGTACAGTTGGCAGGAATTCAGAAGAATTTTCACCATGTGTAGGATAGAGTGTAGTACAGAGCTCCATCTGTGCTAGCTGTGGGACAGATCCAACACAGTCCCCCATAGATCATAATAGAAAATAACAATTTGGAAGGAATGGGATGCTGACATTTCCAGCATTTGTACATATTCCTGTTTTTCCTGCCTCCATAGTGAAGTCATCATGCTTCAGTTCCCAAAGCTACAACCCTTGGCTGAGGTAGGTAAATCCAGCAATTCCAATGGGTTTAGGCCTGCTTAATTATTCACAAGATAGGGTTCTTCTTCTAAATGTACAAGGATGATCTGGGAATAATATTGGCACAATAAGCATCCATTTTTTAAAAAGCTATCATGACCATCTGTGACCACTTTTTTTTTTTTTTACATTTCAGGAAATGCAAGGAGAAGGACTTAGATTTTGCTGTGCTATTATTGGAAAGTGTGTGTGTACAATATATGTTATACATAATAAAAATATCATTGGTTCTTTATCTTAGGTATGCAAACTGGAAAACTGGTAAGTATTCCCTAATCTAGAATTAATTTGTGGCATATCTCATATAAAAGTTGCATATAGTACAGAATCCTATTAAAACCATTGCTTTATTTTGCAAGTCTCTCAATCATTTTCCTGAACTGGACGTTGTAAATCTGTTGCTTATTGTTGGTTATTATTTAATTTGATCATTACATAGTTAGATTTCTGGCTGTCCTGAAAGGGCATTTAATATGGTTTTTAATCAAGTGCTTTACAGATACACACACACACACACACACGCACGTACACATACTTCAGAATACATTCTTATAAGTTTACTCAAAGGTCTGCCTAGGTGCGTTCCAAGGGGAGATTAATCCTTGGAAGGATATTTAGGAGTGCAGCCTCGATAAATTTATCCTGTGTAGGTTTGAGTGTGATATTATTCAGAATGTCAATGGCCTTCATTTGAAACTTTTATGTGCATGTTTCTTCCTGTTTTGGGAGAGAAGACCATATATTAGGGTTTCTAGAATAACAAAGAAGTGTTAAATGGTATGACTCCATATTGAATCCAAAGTGACTGTCATATAGCTATTTCTGAGATGGAATTCTATCTTGCCACTCACTTTCCTACTTTGCCCAGAATATTCTTAGAAGGCCACATCTGACGTTTAGTTAACTATTGCCTGTTTCCACATCTGTGAATGAATGAATATTATCAGCTAAGAAGAATGCTGTTTGGAAACACCTTGTCCATTAACATTGGGGAATTGCTAAGCAACTGGAATTGTGGCAGATGCCATACTTAATCCAGAGTAGAGCAATTTTCAGGCTTGCAAAATCATTGTTGTTTGCTTAGTAGAATCCTGCATGTTGCCAGCTGCAGCCAGATGGAAATGCTGGCAGCCCAAGAGGGCAGAGCCTCAGCTGCTGCATCCCAGACATTGTACACCTGTATACTACATTGGGATAATACGAAAGATCAAATTGCTCCAAGATCAGTCCATTGAAGTCCATTTACCTTCCACCAAGCGTTGCTTTAAGCTTCTGAGTAAATCTCCAAATAGGAAACAAGGCACATTTTTGTCTTCTGCTGTTCAGATTGTGCTTCAGTTACAGCTTCCCATTTATTCTTTCTCATGTGGTGCACCATAATAAACGTAAAGAACTTTTGATGCTTAGCTCTCAGGACAAGAGGCTAGAGAAGATCCAAATGAAGATGCAATAGTGTGAGACAGGGATTTTAGCTGATAAACCGTCTTCACGGTAACGGTTTGGCCCATAATTTCACCTTGGTAGTGTGTAGGTTTTGTAAACACAAAATCTCATCTTCAAGTACTGCTGCCTCCTAGTGAAGGACTTTCATATAGGAAAGCTGAACTTAAGATCCTCAAGATCTTCTTTTGTCACAATATAATATTATTGGCCTATACTTGATCTTAGCCAATAATAAAATAAAATAAAATAAAATAATAAAATAATAAAAACCAATATAATGTTATTGGCCTAAATATACCAATGGTTTAGTTTCTGTTCTCTTTCCCATCCCAGTATTAGCTTCCACCTGGCTCGAAAACACCCACACATGCACCCACAATGAAGGTTATAAATAATAAATGCAGGGGGGTTTCTCTTCCAATGCAATTTTCAGATAAGAAAGAAAATAAACTGTTGTGGTATACATATACTTTTCACACGTAACTTACATCATTCTGAATAGATTTCATTAACAGTACTGATTTTCACTGGACTATAGGCATAACTTTACATACAGAGCCTCTATTTAATGTGTTAATTCAAATTTTCTGTGTAATGTGTAGATGAAGCAGAAATGGTGATGGGGTAATTCAGCAGGTTAGTGCTTATTTGCTCCTGCAAACTACAGTAAAAATGTGCATTCTTGCTTATACTTTGCATAAGAAAACCACAATTTCCTGTCATCTAAAGATGTTCCAGAGGAAGTTATTAAATACCGTGTTGCCTTTATTTGAAGGTTGAAGTTCTCATTTCACTCTGTTATATTCTTCTCAAAATGCCTTTTAGCATTCTTTAGAGTAAACCAACCTATGTATCCTATGACTGACTGACTGACTGACTGACTGACTGACTGAATAAATAAATCATGGAAATGTGTTATACATATAATTTATATTTGTAAAATATCCCTTTCTCCAAGTATATGATTCAGATTCTACAGATGCATTTGATTCAGGAAATTGCTTGATTTAGTAGGTCTGAAAATGATGAAACAGCTTTTCAAACATTGGCTTTAAAATGTTAAGATGCTGAGGAAACAAGACGAACCAGCTGAATCCTTTGCCACACAATGCAAAGGGCTGGTAGTCTGCACATACATCTGAATGAAGTGGTCCATAGATTGGATTATATTATTTCAGATTGGTTAGAATCATGTTTCTTAATATAAGATCAGAAAACCTTACCAGCAGGGAGCCAGCTGGGACTAGAGCCTCCTCTATAATCTTCTACTTGCAGAAGCAATTGATAGGTCGGAGCATTACAAAATGGCGCTCACGCCTCCCATGTTTAAGGCAAAAGCACGCAACCCCCATCAACTGGAGGACTGCATCAGGCTTTGTGAACATGTCATGGGCTACAGTCAAAAG
Organism: Python bivittatus; assembly: GCF_059951505.1. Taxonomy (NCBI): domain Eukaryota; kingdom Metazoa; phylum Chordata; class Lepidosauria; order Squamata; family Pythonidae; genus Python; species Python bivittatus. The sequence goes on along the minus strand of NW_028277030.1, from coordinate 63,395,089 downwards.
GAGGTGGGGCAGGACCCCATTGGGAGCACTCCAGAGGAGAACTAAGGGGTAAAAAAAAGTGCCTTAAGCCAAGAGAAGTGCCTAAGGGTTCTGTTTGCCCTTAAACTTAGCCCCAGATTCAAAAGCAATGGGGAAAAAAAAGAGAACCAAATGGCCCCACCCACAGTGGAGGACTCAGGGCTTCTGAAAGAGACCGTGGCCAATGGGTTAGCATTTTTTGCATCTTTATCTTAAGAATATAGCCCGCTGTACCATTTCAAGATTTTACAACCTAATTTTGCTGGAGATGTAGCCCAGGCATCAACAGCTTCTTCAAAAGTTGAAGAACTATGTGTTAAAAATGGTGCCTAAGAATGATTTATATCTTTCTGCTCTGTTGAGTGTAAGCCTCTTCTAATGTTTGTATTAAACCAGTCCATTTAGTATCAAGAATATTATTTGTACCTTTTGTTTAATGGCAGTGGCTTCCTGGCTTTGTAACAGGAACTGGGGTGGAGAAGAAAAACAGCAGACTGACTGCCTGACCTGTTCAGATAACCCATTCTCATACATTGAATTACGGTGCTCTTCAGGGGAGACACTATCGATACAAATTCACTTAGAGGCAGATCTCTCAGCCTCTGCAGTTCACTTTCACAAACGCACTTACATTGCACTTATTTTTCAGAACCAAAAGGAAGAGAAGAAAAAATATACAACATTTTTCCAGTCTGAGGAAATATTGTGGAAAAAACAAGGATCACTATGTAGTTGTTTCCATGGGCAACACAGAGAACGAGCCAAACAAGAGTGAGATATTAAAGCTGTTTATATTGGCTTTAGGAACCACACAAGGTCCTAAGAAGAGCTGACTGCTCCACTTTCTCTAATGTGTGTGTCTGCACACTGCTGCCTTTTTCTTGATAAGTGCTAGGGTTGATACTTTATGTCTAGGTGACTTAAGGCTACCAGATGTGGGCTGCATAAATAGGGATGACCATTAGATGGCAAGAAAGATAGTCATAAAACACTGCTGCCATCTAGTAGGCATCTGGATTTTTGCAGCCTAAATCTGCTATCCCTAGGTTACTCTAACACAAAGGTGAATAGCCGCCATTTGTCCCAGCCAGCAAAACTTGTTTTGTTAAAAGATTAAGCTTTGATTATTGCTTAAGGCAGAGGGCCAAATGAGACTGTCCTTATTGTGCATGTCTAGCAGGTGATGGGTAAAATGACCGATCAATTCCTTGGCTTTGCTGTCATCTCTCTTCACCATGCTACCAGCTGGTGTGAAAAGCACCCACCAAGCATGGCATTGCAGCAGGAACAGGATGAGTTTGGCTCACAATGATATCCATCATTTCTAGACTTTTTCCTATGGGCTTCTTCCTACAAGCATTTCTGCATAACTCAAGCCAAATTTGGGGGTGGGGGGAGAGGTAGAAAAAATTACAGATCAGAGCTTTGAAGGGAACTGAATCACAGCCAGCCCTTTTGAGACTTCTCTTTCTTTATACAGGAAATAAATGCCAACTTCTAGATTTCAGTCTGCTCTGTTCAGGAGGCAGTAGGGAGACTGATCCTCTCACTTTACTATTATGCTATTTCTGTGTTACACTCTTTCACTGACACTGTTAGCCTATTTCAAGCTCTGGCAAGCAGTTTTCATTACACACTGTGATGTCCAGCTCTTTAGGGAAACAGCCACAGAATGGCAGCAGATGAGGCTGGCTGAGAACCGGGTTTGGGGGGGGGGGGGGAAGCATGCCTGAAATAGCCAAAAAAAAAAAAAGCCCAGTCCTCTGATTCTACTCACGCCTGGGCACCTGATTTCACCTCTGATGTAATGGGTCGCAAAGTGTATCAAGTTTTACACACCTTGAGGCTGTCATTGGATGCTGTCAGCTTAAGGGGGAAAATTACATGAATGCCCTATGGGAAATTACCATGAAATTCCAACAGACCAACACTACAATCAATATTCTTTTCAAGAGAACAATCATTCATAGTTTTTGAAGGTGATGCAGTGCAGAAACTCAAATTCTGGGTAGTCTGTATGAGGGCTTAAACGCTCCATAATATAATGGCAAATGTACCTCAGTTGGAAGGGCTTTCCATTTCTGAGTTAACCATTGAAATTAAAAATACTGCAGTCTTGGTAATACACTGATGCAGTTCAGTAAGCTGTAAAGCAAAATATTCTTTGTCATTGAACTGGAAATGAAACCTTGATCACAAGTTTAAGAACATTAACTGTACTTCAGAAGTGGCTTTTTACAATAGATTGGTATTTGAAAAAGAACATTTCCAATCATCAATGGTTTTTAGAAATATGGGGTTGGATTGGAGTGTCTAAGTGTAATCCTTCTTGGCCAATTGAGCTTTTCTATTCTTTCCCTTCAATGTAGCCTCCTGTGCCCCTTCTAGCTGGCCCTGATGTTCTGCTGAACCCTTGGAGGGGACACACATTTGGGGGGCTGAATGTACTTTCAGTGCCAGGTTTGGCCTTTCAGAGAATAGCTGCCACTGAACATGGGTCACATAGACACACAAACCCCACTTGTATACATACATATTCATACACCTATGGACACCAAATCGTACAGTCACACAATCTCTCCCCTTTGCTCAAACACACATGGAACCACTTTCAGACATGCCCACTTCCCTTTTCTATACATATACCCTCTCTTCTCTTTCTCTTACCCACATATATTGAAACACATTCATGAAGAAATCCCATCCAATATCCATAGAGAACACTATTGTATTGTATCTAGTACAGAGGAGGAGGCAATGTATGTGTGAAGCTCATGCATCTGTGCTCGTGCCTACTGGCAGGTGTGCCTTTCAAGGCCTGGTCTAGCTCTGGATATGCTTTCCATCCCCAACAACTTGCGGGCTATCCTTGCTCTACCAGGGTGTTGTGGTATGGAAAATGGGAAGCGACACTGGCAGGGATAATTGGAAGAAATTCTGCAACCTCATTTGAATTACAGAGTTGTGAATGAGAGGAGCAGCAAAAAAAGACAAACCCAGGACCAACCTTGTGTTATTTCAGCCAGTTTCTTTTGTCATATACAAATCTACAGACAATATATATAGCCCCCTAATTTCAATTTTCTATGGATTACATATTCCTCAGCCTGATAATTATAATGTGAATTAGTGTTCAGGGCTAATGTATAATTTCAGAGACCTTCTACAAACAATAGTTTCCTTAAACATGGATCTGCAGTAATCACATGTGAGGCACAGGATGCAATTTAAAGTTCAAAAGTGATGCTCAAGCGCTTGTGTGTAGGACCTTCCTGAATTCTCCAGCAGCTGATGTCTCCTCCATAATTTTAGCAAGCTGCTAATTGAGGATAAAAAGTGTGGGAAGGGGAACCATTTTACAGGGGAACTTAATAAGAAGTTTGGTTTTATACTCAAATTACATGTATACAGGAAATGCACGTTTTGATTTTCATACTCCTTGAGGAGAATAGCTTTAAAGCATCACACAGTAGAAGATAGGCTTCTATGTGGACTTTCTGAGTAACAACTGGATTTTGGGTGGTAGGAAGCGGTTTGGAAAAAAAAGTAATTACTGCAAAGAGGCTGGAATTGGATTATACAAGTTTTAAAAGACGGTTAGATCATTCCCAAGGTATCGTTCACCCCACACTTAAGCATGCAGAAATCCCAGTCATGTTGAGTATAATCCAACACACAATTACACCTTCTTAAAGGAAAGGCTTTTAGAACAGGGCAATTCTTTTTAGTTTAAAAGTGGCTGGTGGTGGTGGTAGTGGGGAACCTATTACTTGTAATAAAGTTTTGAAAGGCAATCTTTAAACAATACTACTACCTTGCATTTCTCATACTTCCCTTTGAAAAAAACTCTAATTTAATGACAAAACATTATTTTTGCTGCACTATGAAAATTAAGCTTATGAAAAAGAAGTGTTATAAGTCATAAGCCCATTTATTCTATAGACATAGGCAGGATTGACTCATTTCATTATCAGCCATATAAAGATAAAAGAATTATCATTTTGATACAAGATCATATTATATTATAATCTAAGTCTCTGTTAACATCCCTATCAACATTTCCTAAAACTTAATAATGTGATGACTCATTACTCAACTGGCATGGCTACTGGGCAGCACTAGGCTGGAGAAGAAGGTCCTACAAAGAAAGAGAGAGCACATCCATATATGTATGTCAACCTGGCACAATCTATTACCCACCAAGCCAAATACAGCACACAACCAAATACTGTGGCTTACCCAGCAGTGTTTGTTTGGAGGTCCTAAATGGCAATAACAAGGGGTTGTTAAGGACCTGACAGGCCACAATAAATAATTGGTTGTCTGTATTTATCTTGGTAGGTCAGGTGGGCTGGCTTGTCTTCATTCTTGATTCATGCTGCCTGCATTAGAAATGATCAACACTGATTCTATTGAATAAGATTATCTTTCTATGTCAGTCTTCCACAGTCCAAACACCTGTATGTGTAGCATTCATGCTACTCCAGGATCAGTTCTTTGCCACTGTGATCCTATGACATTTTTTTGACAGCTGAGCCAATTCATTTTTTGCTTAGCTGCGGTGTACTTTGAAACAGTTAATGGAGCTAGTTTGTTTTGGGGGCATACTGTTTCCATTATGGGAATGGGAATCTGGCATCTTTTCTGCCAGCTCTTTGGCTGAGGTTCTATCAACCGATCTTTCAAGGGGAAAGGTATCTTGATAGCTTTTCAACTTCCCCTCCATAGAGACAGCTGGATTTTTTCCCCCAGAGAGCTAGACAAATAGATGCAATTTAAACTAAGGACACACAGTGGAGGTGGGAAAATAGCTTATTTCCCTTTTTGTGGGGTAGGATGAAGTTTTTCTTGCTGCAAAACCTGTGTCAGCTCAGAGAGGCATAATGATTTTTATTTATTCTGTGTTCCTAAGTCAGCTGCAGTGACTGAAGAGCTGAAGATCATTGTGGATCAACTTCAAGCTGTTTTAGACAGTTTGAGAAGGGAATCAGTGGCTGTATAGAAGAAACTTCAGCAGAATAAAAAAGGGACAGCAGTCTTTAAAAAAAAACAAAACTATTGTCCTCCATTCCTTTTCTCATGCAGCAGTTGCCCTGTCATCAATGATTGGTCTGCTCTGGATCCCTGAACTCCACACGCCCAGAGAAAGATCTGAGGGAATAGCATTGGAAATCAGTGGCAGAGCCAGTAACTACCTGGGTATTAGCGATACGGCCAGCAGGAACTGGCCTGCTGTTTCCATAGTGTTTTAATCATTCTAATCCAATTTACTTTGGGAAAATATGGAATTTTGCCATTAAGATAATGAATTCTGAAACTATGTATGCTTGACTGCACTTTTAAAACATTCATCCAAAGACAGTGAACTACAAGACAATGTATTCACAGTCCGAAGGACAGTGTATTCTCCTCCTCCTCCTCCTCCTCCTCCTTCTTGTCTTCGCTAGAAAACTTTGCTAATTTGATTTGATTATAAACACAACATAGAGATAATATTTAGAAGAGATAAAATGCAAAGTAAGATTGAAGTCTGTTACCTTTAACAAGGGATTTCAGCAAATGAAACTTTATCTCACTTTTCTATGACAAGCTGTGTCTGCTGAAATTCATTTCTCATTATTTTATTTATCAAATTTGCCACCCATCTCACTACACAAGTGACTCTAGATGGCAATATTCAAATCAGGTATCCCTTTCTTTCTATATATCTAATGTTCATTAATATAAGCACCTGCTTTTTCATTCTTTATTAGTGATGTCATAGTACTATCCCATAGATGTCTATATCACTCTGGCAACACTGTCATTGTGGTAACTATAAACCTACCAGGACTGCACTAGAAGCTTGCAGAAGAAGAAGTAGTCATCTTTTCAGCAAGATGTATTGTCCTTCTAATGAGAATATTACTTTGGCAGCTTCTTGAAGGCTGAAATATCAGCTCTGAATAACCACTGAGAAAATATTTTGGATCACATAAGAAGCTGGTTTATATTTAGTTTATACTTAGTTCAATCTTTGGTCTATCTAGTTCAATTTTATCTAATGTGATTGGCTGCAGGGTTTCAGATGAGTCTTTTTGAAGCCTACTTGGAGATGCCATGAAAATATATGCGGGATTGATGATTATGTGCCATTGAGTCTTAGTAACCACCTAGGTAGATTTTTTTAATAAGTTAACAATCTGTCCCTAACCTTGTCTTTCATGTCTCTAAACAGTGCACTCATTGCCTCTGTAACTGAGTCTATTTACCTTGCTGCTGGCCATCCTTAATGCCTTTTCACTTTTTGGGGGGGTTGTGGTAATAAGTATTAGTCCCATTCATTGCAAAATAAAAATACAATGTGCACATTACTTCTATACAGTCTGTAATTGAAAAGCAGTTTGAAAAGCATTAAATATAAGGTAGACCTTTATGATGCAGATTCAACAAGGAAGTGAAAAAATGCAGAGCATGGCTTTTAGAATTCTTTCCAACTCCATTCCTAGCAGTGGTCGTAGAAGGTATTTCTAGTTTCTTCTGTGTGGTAAACTTTTTTTTTTCTGTTCTCCCCTCAGTTCCTTGTGTGTTTGTATGTATATCAGCATTGGGAAACACTGGGTGGACTGGGCACACTCCTCTCTGGGCCAAATGATTGGTTTAGTGTGGAGCAGTTACCATCTTTTTCAGCAACTGCCCAGCTGCTTCACCTATATTGGGCGGTTTTCTCCCCTAAGGCTTCAGCCTGATCAGGCCCATTTTAAAACTTAAACTTTCTTTTGTCAGCTTCTCCTTCCACACTAAATTTGGTCCCATTCTGTTCTGAGGAAGTTATCCTGATGATAGAATGATAGAAGGGCAGAATCCTTACTGGCTTAAACTTAAAAGTTGGGGGAATGGAAGAGCAGAGATCCTTTCCTTGCCTAGTCTCCTTTTCAAGTGATCACCTGATCCATCTTAGAATGTTAGTAAAATGATCCCCACAATATCCAGAAATTAGGTAATTTCTTTCTAACATTTGGTTGGGTTCCAAAGAATGAAAATGCTGGATCCAATCTTATAAAACAAGATTTTTGGGAAAGGATTGTGGGACAGATATTTTAACATATTGTTTATCTATAATATTTTAAGATGTTTTTCAGGACTATACCCTTGAAAAACAGGCTTTGGGTACAATGCTGTAACAATGATGTCATCACAACATAAGCAGCAAAAGTCTGCAGGCTCTACAGGGCATAATCAAATAAAAGGTACATCAGTCAAGGTAGGAAGCATAGAAAATACTTTTGAAAATACCTTTCAACACAGACGTTCAGCTATGAATGTCACTTTGGTTGTAAGTGCAATTAAGGAGAAGGAGCTTAACTGCTTGCTTAAATGCTGATGTAGGAAGAGTTAGATGAGATTATGCCTAACTGAGGGAATGCCATCCAACTTTTTTAGATTTAATCAATCTGTATATTAACATTTGACAGGCAAATGTTTTTTTTTAAATTGGAATATTCCATTCCTGTTGAAACTTACGGCATTACATTGAGACAATAATATATATTATTGTATGGTACAAAAATACAGTTATAAGCACTGTACCAATACCACTAAAATATACAGACAGATTTCACTAATACTTTTTAGCATTTTACCATCAACAGAATTATTCTACCTCTGCTAGCCTAGGGTTAGCCCCTGGTATTGCCTTCCGTCATATACATACATACACACACATATACATATTGCAAAGTGCTTTGACATTATGATGTAAGTCAGGAGACATTTTAAATAAATAAGCAAAATATTTTCCAGCTGCCTGAGGGCTATGCACCTTTCAGCTGGAGGGCTGGAATGGGGGAGAAGCTGGAGGTAACCCTAATACTCAGCAATTTGTCTGGAAGACTAGCAGGGGCTTCTCTCAGCTCTCTCCTGAGAGTGAGTGCACCACAACTTTACTTTTATCTTCTGGTGCATCACATTACAAATATAAATACAAGGAGGCGGATGGGGGAAATTTCCACCTTCAGCATCTCTTCCTATAAGCTCACTAGAATTAGAAAGCTGTTTACTATCTTCTGGTCCTACTTATATTTATTGGGTGCTGATTTTCAGTAGAAGCCATGTGGGACAATACACTCCTTTGAAAGCATATGTTATAGAACATGCCGTGTGTGGATGCAACCCTGAACAGGATGCAATGTGAGCTCCTCTTCATGAAAAAAAAAAAAAAGTTGGGGGAATGGAAGAGCAGAGATCCTTTCCTTGCCTCATCTCATTTTCAAGCGATCACCCGATCCATCTTGGAATGTTAGTAAAATGATCCCCACAATATCCCATCTCAGTGGCTGTTGCAGAAAAGACTTTGAACATGGTGAAACGTGTTTCTAAGGCTGCCTGGAAATGATGTGACTATGTCCACATAATTTAATAACCCTGAATCTCTCCCTTATAGCATTGCTATGCTTGGCTACTTTTACTCTTGGCACAGTTACACGAAATCATATAACAAATACAATACAAAGTAAAAATACTGTGTTATTAAAAAGCCAGGCCTAATCATTCCTGGAAAGCATTTTGAGAATATAAATAAAAAGTGTATAAAATTATAGGATAGGGATATGCCTCCACCAATTTTTTGTGACACTCCTCTTAGCCAATAATTAAGAAGGCTGGGGGGCAGGTGCCAATGATGTCCTGCCTCACCAGCTTCATTCCTAACAGTCGATATAAGAGGGAATAACACTCTCACATTGACAGAGGGCAATCAATTGATTAAAGTGGCATCACTGTATAATATAATAAATATTCTTATCTAGCCATACTATGTCAAACGCTGGGGAAGCTCTTGAGGAATTCAAGTCAGGGATAGATCATCCAAGAATGTAATTAAGGGAGGGTGGAAAGAGACAAGGAAAGTAAAACAATGATAGAAAGAGGCTCTGTATAAGCAACTCAATAAATTAGTGGGATATACAAGAGGTAAAAGGAGGATTGCAGCAACTGGGTCTGCATTGACCTGTAAGAGAGGACACAGAGCATATGCTGTACCTGGCACGCTGCATATCTGTAGCTTCTCTGTATGTGATTAGAACGCTCACTTTAACGCCAAGAAAGGTACGAATATCAGGGTCAAGGGCTTAACGCTATGGTTCCCGTTCTGATTCCTTTTCATTCAGCTAATAGGCTCTTATTGGTTACTTAAGCAGAGCTAATGAGAAAGAGAGAGAAAGGTGTGGGGGGGGGACACATATTTTTCCACTCTTGTAATTCAAGTACTATGGGTTTATCTTTCTTTCATCTTTTACTCAGTATTCCATTTCATTCGCATTACAGTCACCCATAGCTAATCTATATTGATCGATTCTGCATATGTTTGTCTTCCTGCTGCTGGACAATAAGTCTTTTAGCTGTAAGTAGGGTCCAGAAAAATCTACCTTCTTTGTCCAGATGTCAACTCCCATGTGATAGGGATAAACTTCAAAATGATATAAACGTCTGAAAATATTAAATCTCAAAGTTGAGTTAATGCGTGTAATAACATCTTTCCCAAATGGAACAATTGTTGGACACTGTAGAAACATATATTGAAATAAAGCATTAATTTCTATTGCAGTTCTTGCAATTGTTTTTACAAAATCTCTTTTTTTATTAGTTAAGTAAAACTTGTAGACAGAAAAGCAAAAACAAAAAGAAACAAAGAGAAAGGAAAAAGATACATATACATAAATGACAATTACATATTTTTTTAAAAAGTAAAAAAGTAAAATCAACAAATAAAATAGTTTTAAAAGACATAAAAATAGCATTCTGGTAGTCCCCTTCCCCCCTCCCCCAGCCACTTATTGCTACTTGAATATTTTTACACCTTACTTTGGACATTAGTACTAATTTCTGTTTTGATTGTTTTGATGATTTTTAAACAGTTCTAAGTATGCTGGCTTGCCTTGCTGTGTGATATGCTGCATATAAGGGAACCACTCCTGGTTGAATTTGGTTGGACTTCTGCTGTGGATACATACAGTCAATTTTCCATTGCCACATATTTTTAAATTTTAGCCTCCCAATCCTGTATTATTGGCAAGGTTTCTCTTTTCCAATGTTGTGCCAGACTGATTCTTACTGCTGTGCATATACCTTAATAAACTGTGATGCTTTTCATTATATTCTCTGGGATCATACCTTACAGAAATATTTGTGGTTTTAATTCAAATTTTATTTTCTGAATGTCTTGATGAATTTCTTTCCAGTACTTTTGAGTCTTTTTGCATAACCACTACATATGATGAAACATTCATTCTTTGTAGTAGCATTTTCAACATTTATTGTTGTGTAGTATGATGTATCCATCTTGGCAATCATTGATGGATTTATGTACCATCTGTAGAAATGTGCCAGGATTTAGACATTCTATGTAGGCACTTTTAAATTGAGATTTAAAAAAGTAGTGCAATAGATGTGTAAAATCTAATGTACAGCTAAGTTTTCACCCAGATACGTTCACCCTGATATAAGTCTGCAAGGTGCAAAAGGGCTTGTTTTATATATAAGAGGACTAAGACAGAATTCTTTAAGGATTCCTGACACTATTACGTAGTGGATATTCATTACCAATTTCTTAAGAAAAGGATATCACTTTTCCAAAATACATGATTAAGATATTTAAGAGCTTAGTAAGTTAACTGTATACATAGTATTTATTTTTATTTATTTCTATTTCAAATTTAGACACCGCCCATCTCATGAGGAAGTGGCTCAGGATGGTTTACAATAAAAAGTGTGTAACAACTCTTAGTACTTTATGCTATTACACTTCCTATTGATGTGAAGTCGTATTTGATGCAAAGTTCTAGGCTGCAGAGTTTAGACCAGTAAAGATTTATGGGGGGATATATATTTACTTCCAAGAACATATGTTGACAATAGAAAATGATGTAGAAAGGTGATTTTGTAAAGCACTAGGCAGTATTAATTTCCAGAAAAAGGAGAGGCTGGCAGCTTCACCTACTGTGTTTGTTTGTCTCTTGCTTTCAAAACCTTTTTCTCTTTCTGCCTCACTTGCACTGGGCTGGCAGTGTGTTCCAGCCTTCAATCATCAGGAGTGTTGGGGGAAGTACATTGTGCATATCTATATATCTTACATTTATAGGTTTCTGTAAGCAAAGAGTCCTTGTGATGTTTTAAAATTATGCTTTAAGCATATTCAACATATCAATACTAGAACACCTGCAGCAGTCTAAGCCCACTACAGTATTTCACAAATAAATCCATTTTTTAAGAAAATCAGCACAGAGTTCAAATTTTTAAATAAAATATTCATCAACATTAGAATATCTATAATATTTTTCCACTGAATAATTTATAGAAGTTATTTGTACACGATTCTGATTTGCAAAATTAATCTGGCATCATATATATATACACACACACACACAAACACACAGTATATATATATTTTAGGAAGCCACAAGATTAACACTGCTGCCTTTCCAGGGATTTTATATACACATGGACTTTAGCAATGATTCATCCTTTCTCAGTAAAAATGACAGACTGAGCAACCGGTGGGAAACAGAAGCCTGTACTCAAACTCAACTGTAGAAGACCAGGTGTTGATACAGAAAGTCTTATATTGAACTTTTGACATATTTACTTTTAAAAAAGAATGAAAATCAGATATTAAAAAGCTGCTTCTGCCTAAGGTCCCAGGGATGCAGCCAGCCACAACTTAACTGTAGCACTGAAGAGGATGTTCAGTCATTTTATCAAAGATCTGTTTCCTGCTTAGCTTACAAAAACAAAACAAATACTTGTGTCAGCTGTTGACTCCCAAAATGTGGTTTACACCCATAACTGATACTTCTTGTTCTATCAGGCTTTGGTTTTATAACTTATATATAAGGGGGCATAGATATTTCAAATCAGGATTTCAAAAAACCCATGGTTACTATATGCTTCGAGCATTCATACAAAACCTGAGCTTGGTTGAAGAAAGTGGTACAAAACTGATAGTAAACATTGGTATTAGTTTGTAATAAATTGGATCTTTGGTGTTTTTGGGATGCTGTATGGTTTTGGACACATAAGGCAAAGGAAAGAGTCACTGGAGAAAACCATGATGCTTGGATAAAAATTAAAAACAATTGAAAACAAGGCTGACACAAGTCAAAGTAGCTAGATCCCATCACTGAAAGCACAAGCAGGAGCTTAGAAGATCTTAGAAGAGCCATTACTGACAGATAATCCTGCTAAAATGATGTCTGTCGGGTCATGGAGAGTCAGAACGGACTGAACAACAACTCTCTACAAAGAACATGTCAAATAACTGTGGGAAATGGATGGGTATGGTAAAATATCCAAACTTGAAAGAACAAATAGTACCAAATTTTGACAAAGATACTGAGTGAACAGCAGCACCACAGGATTCTTAGATGTGAATTCTGATCCCCAGTTTGAAATGTCTGTACTCCTTTACATATGATGGTATAAAACTCAAGCTTGATGGAACAAAATGATACAAAACTAGCCAAAAATGTGGTATACATTTTGGGTGGAAACCATGGGGCATACAAAAATTAATACACCTTTTAAAAAATGGAGAACAATGTTGCCTTGCTACTTTAACATGCCCTGAATTAAAAATCCCACTTCCTATCTCTGTTTACATTTGAACCCTCTGCATGGACATGCAGCACTTTGCATATAAATATCTACCCCCTTCAAATACAGAAATGGATTGTCATTGGATAGCATTTGAGTAGGCCCAGATACCTGAAAACAGTCCCATCCATTTTTCCATAGGAAGATCACCCTACTTACTTCCAGTATCTGAACCACCGAGGCATGTGTGTAATAAATTAATTACGTAGATATAGAGGGCAGTTGTGTTCGGAGCTAAAATAGGTGAGAATAATAGCTATGCTCACTGTAGGTCTCCTTTTTTTAAGTCTTCAACACGTAATAGATGATGACCCTCTTTTGTTTCTAATAAATAAATGATATACATATTGGCTGAGATTTGATGTTTCAGACATGGTCTAGAGAGACTTCCTGCAGCTGAGCTGTAAATGTCTGGAAATGAGCTTACAATGCACTCAGTGCCAGTTCATGGAGTGGAGTAAGCGCTATTACAATAACAATACCCCAAAGAAAACCTCTAATATATTTCACAGCTGCTTTCTATTGTTCCATATTTCACAACCTGCAATTAATTGCATGGAAGGAAGAAGATCAAACATATATCTGTTGGATGAGGGCAAAAGCAGGGGCCAGGGAGAGACTGGTGAATCAGAGTCTTTTTGCTTTATACATTGTTCCTCCAGTTTCTGAGAAACACATGCTGCAGCCAATGATGAGTGTCAGCTGTTGTCCTTTCAGCAGATTTGAACCTGTTTATTGTGTCCAAAATACGTTTTTTTCCCCCCAATGGGAAAAAAGTTACAAGCCCAAAGAAAAACTGCAGAGCTCTGATAAATCAAGAAGCATTTTTGAAAGCAAGGGACAGCTGAGTTTTCAATAAACCATAGTGAAAAATCCTGCAAGCTAGTTGTTAAAATATCTTTCCAATTCCCACTGCATGTATGGTGCTTAAACAGCAAAAATTGCTATAGTTTACTTATGTCTCTTGATTCAGGGCTTCAATTTGCAACAAACTCTTAACAGAAAATGAGAACTGTACTATATTTTGACTAATCTCTTGTCCAGGAACAGGTATAGATTATTTTACATCCAGTCTTAATCATATTTAAAAGTAGCTCTATTGAATAAAGGCACAAGTGAATCAAGATCAGATTAACTCTCATTAATTTCAGTGAGTCTATTCTAATTAAGGCAAAGTCTAGATCCAATCTGTTTCTATTTATTTATGAAGACATATATATCTTGCTTTTCTAGCTTGTAAGAATCACTCAAGGTAGGATATACATTTTTTATGTGTAAGCCACCTGGAGTTAGGTGGGATCTAAATTATGTAAATAAATTTAAATACTGCAATATCATAAAAGCAAGAATGTATGATAACCAGCCAAGGTGACCAAGTCAGTTATTAAAATACAAACATGATCTGCCACACATGATACCAGAACCATAAAGGAGATCAATTGCTTTTACCAACCAAGGCATCACATTTATTTGTTTGTTTGTTTCTTTATTTATTAAATTTATAAGCTGCCCAACGCAAGAATGATTCTGGGCAGGTTCATAAAATAGAAAAACAATTCAAAAGAATCTAAACTGGACAAACTGCGCATCAAACACCCTACCCTGAGGCTTGGGGGAATAGCCAGGTTTTTAAAGACTTCCAGAACTTTATCAGGATGGGACCTAAATGGATCTCTGGAGGGAATATCATTCCATGGCAATATTTGGGGGCAACCATGGAGAAGACCAACTCTATTGTCTCACCAAACATAGTTCCCATTCTTGGAGGGCCAAACAGGTCTACTCCTTTTGATCTTGCATAATAGGCAGGATAAGTTTTTATCATTTTGTAAAATCACATTATGCAGTTTTATAGTATTTAAAATATATCAAAAGTTATGTTTGTTATTTGTATATTCCCTCCATTGTTTTCTATTATTCTTTAATAAAGAAAAAATGAAGAGAGGAAAAAAGGCTGATTGGAAGGACATATTCCAAATTGTTTAGGTTTTAATGGCAATCACCAAACCAAATTGATCTTAGGACAGGTAACTAAGGCACTTCCTACAGAATTTGGTTTAATATGATCCCACACATGAGTATTTAAAAATATTCTTTCAGCTATGTTCTAGATCAAGTTAAGTATCTGAAGAGTTGTTAACGGGAGCCCCATGTGGAATACATGGTAATACTGTAAATTCAGTCTGGGTGTAACTAAGCCTTGTTACAAATTTCACATCCTCAGGAATGGAACAGAACAGCTTTAGCTAGTTAAACACATGTTTTAGCACAGCTACCATGTAGTCATCCGGATGTGAAGGGTATCTGTAGATTGCAACCTGATTCTTTAACAAAGAACTATTCCATTCAGAACAGGCTAAATATTATTCCAGTCTCTTTACCAGTCTGGAATACCTAAGTGTTTTGTGGAGTAAGGGCTCTTCCTCTCAACTGTTAATGTGCATTTCTCTAGTCTATGGGTCATCAGAAAAATATGCTAACATAATTTGTGCTGCCTCATGGCTCAGCTCTAATCTGCTTTAGTAATGAGGCTTGCAAGTGTTTCTGTCCTTACAACTTTCCTACAAGACAGTTTAAGAATAGTGATTAGTGAATTTTCTTGGTTACATTTTCCCTCCTACCCAGTGTCACCAGCTGGCAAGCACAGTGCCACCAATTCCTTTTTCAAGGGTGGTAGGAAAGAACTGGGTGACCTTAGCATGAGTAACAGGTTGCCAGCATGGGCAGTATCTGGAGACAGGTTGATTCTGGAAGATAGCAGACTTCTGTGCAAAAATAGTTTGGCTGGCAGGTCAATGGGATGGAGAAGAGAATGGGATAAAGTGGGAGGGAATTCTCCCTTCTGATTCTCCTGATGCTTCTTTTGCCCACTAACCTGTTAGCCAGGCTATTTTTGACACAGATTTTCAGGTCTTGTCACTTGGGCTAGAAGGGGGCAGAATTTTTGTCAACCCCAACTCCCAAATATCTCATATTGATAAGTGCTGCAAGGGAATAGCACTGATGACAGTAAGTGGCCATGGTCACCAGCACATGAAAGTATCCTACGGTGTGTGCAAGATGGGCTTTGGAGAAAGCAAAAATGACAGTAATTCCCCACCCTCCTATCAAAATTTAGTTCTATCTGCCATCAGGTAAATGCTTTCATGAGACCATAGATAGTATTGATCTGAGATAGCATACCTCTCATTCCAACTACAGAGAATAACTACATTAGACCAGGATTATCTTTCTGACCCAGGGGAGTAGGCTAGCTAGGTTGGGGGAGAGGGGAAACCAGAGAGGAGATCAATGAATGGTCCATAACAATGGGCATTACAGAAAGCTCCTCTACTTCCAGAGCACCAGATCCCCAGCCAAACAGAATATCAAATCCAGCATATCTGTGCTGCAAGTTTGCACTAGATATCAACTGGGATCCATGGTTATTGCAGCAGACATCAAATCCTGACCCACTTCTGACTGGGAAGCCTCAGTATGAACCCTGAAATCCCCCAAGGAAAGAAGTCTAGGGTAGGCCAATGCCATGCCAGAGATCATCCCAGCTAGATCAGGAAGAGAGCTTATTGTACAGAGGGGTATACTGTACAGTAAAATTATTCTTGCACTGTTTCAGCTCTTCAAATGCAACAGCAAACATTCAAAATTGGCACATTGTCATTCTGGTTACTGAGATGAAGTTTCTATAAACTATAGACACACATGAATGCATACACACACACACACACACACACACACACACACAACCAGCCCTAGGCTGCTATATCACAGAGTAGCAGGCACAACTGGAAGTGATTGACTCCTCTCTCAGCCAGGTCTCTGCAATACATGCCAGGTCAGTACTTTCAGCATTACACCAGGGATAATAGATGTTTTATCGGCAATTGACCTGGCATTAAAAAGCAAGGACATTTAGGCTGTAGATATGTTCTATTAAAAAGTTAAAAAAAAAAAAAAAGGAGGACATCTTGTGGAGAACTTCTAATGAAAAAATCCAGTAGGATATATGGCCTACAAATCAAATCAAATTTTTAAAATGTTCCCAGAAGGTTGCCATAAAACAACACAAAATTGCCTTGCAATTTTATTTTATTTCATGACCTATATGGTCCATTCTTATGTCACCCTTCAGTTCACTGTTGCAGCTTTTGAAATCTAAGGTCATTTGTACAATTTTAGAAGCGTGTACTCTTTCTTAATGAACATTCTCTTCAGGTTGTATGTCAACATTGCATCATAAGATAACTAGTGAGATTTATCATTCTTATGCTGGTACATCATGTACTCTTCTTCCAAGGAAACAAGGTATTCTTTTTTCTAGCAAGCAGAAAGTGCAATACTCAGAACAGTCATGCAGTCCTAATACTGTATGTATACCTGCTTAGAAGTAGGGTCTCATTGAGACCTTATATCTAACTAAATCTACCTTAAATTGAATTGTAATTGAAACAGCTTGAATTGGTACAATCCAACAATTGTCAGTCACAAATACAACAAGTAATGTCATAGGTTTTAGTTATGAGTATCCTGTTGCATTTATTGCTACATTATCAATAATACTGTTTCTAAGACTGCAACCTTATGAACATGTGTAGGATTGGACTGCAGCTGTAGTTCTGAGTAACAATGTAGCAAATATATCGAAATATTTGCTGATAATTAGAAAATCTTTCTGTTTCATAACTACCTTAAGAGTCACTATGGTTCTGAATTTTAATGCTTACTGAATATACTATAAATAATTTCTCTTATATTAAGTATTTACTAGAAGGAGTGTCCTCCTAAACTATGACTATCATATACTGCAGTAAAGCAAAAATAAACCAACTGTGGCTTATCTATGTTTATAGGAAAATAACAACAATATTCAGTTGTTAGTACGCAAGATTCAGAAATTTTTCCTTTAGGCTAGCTTTTGTTATAAGGATGCATGTCACATTTTTGCAGCATTCAAGCTCAATTTTTATATAAACGCAAAAGGAAAATTCTCTGACACTGTTAATAAATGTACAATAAATGCTCTGTGTGCGTAGATGTCCAGATGCTAGGAAAGAAACTATTGCTCAGGATAATTGAGAAAGCCAAAGAATACCCAAAAGAAGTTAATATGTGCTTCATTCATTATAGAAAGGCCTTTGATTGTGTTGATCATGTCAAGTTGTGGAATGTGTTCAGAAAAATGGGAATTGCAGAACATCTCATTGTCCTCATGTGATACCTATTCACAGGTCTGAAGACCACAATGCAAACAGAACATGGTGGAACAGAATGGCTCCTGGTTGGCAAAGGAGTGAGACCAATCTGTATACTCTCCCTTATTTATTCAATGTATATGCTGAATATACTGTATATTGAGGGAAGGTCAGTTGGGGGATGAGCATGGTTTTAAAATTGGAGGAAGAAACACCAGTAACCTGCGCTATGCTGATGACACTACTCTAAAAGCCAAAAATGCAAAGGATCTGCCAAGTCTAGTAGCCAAGAAAGCAAACAAAATAAAAGGCCAATTACAAAGGCATTGCAAAGAATATTGCAATAAAGGAAATGTCTGAAAGATATGAAAAATACAGCAATATGGGAATTGCACAGATTGGGATACTTAGTTAATGGTACAATGATGTCAAGATTATTTTGGCAAAATATCAATCATTGAGCAAATCAACCCAGATTTATCACTCAAACCACAAAGGATCAGGCTCAAATTGTACTTTGGATAAATTACGTGAAGACCTAGTTCTCTGGAGAAGTCTATAATGTTGGGGAAGATAAAAGGAAAGAGAAGAGGAAGATGACCGGGTGGATGAACTCAATTATATTGGCAATGGTGCACCACTAGAAGTCCTAAAGAACCAGGTTGGGGGCAGATTGTCATGGAGAAAATCTTTCTATGTGGTTAAGAGTCAACACCGACTTGTTGGCACATAATCAGTGTTCAAACCTTAACATTTCCAGAATCAAGGTTTATAGATAGAATTTTCTTTGGAATTGCTGCTACCAGTTCATACATATTATATTTATTTATATTTTGTCATTGTGTAAAAAAATATTAACAATAGCTGTAATTTTATCTTTAGGAGCAAATGACATATCCTCCCCCTTCTTGTGCCTACTTTCTTATACTTTAAAAATTACATTATAAATATTTATTGATTGTTAAATTAGAAACCATAGATGTCAACTATTACACTTAAGTAAAAGGAAGCACTCCTGGATTCAGTGCTGTCAATTACCAAAAAGCAAAAAACAGATTTCATCTGAAGATGTTCCAATTAGTAAAGCAGTGAACCAGGGGACTAAGTACAGTACATTGCAATTTGATAAAACTTATATCTGAGAGGACAAGAAAGGGAGTTTCTGTTGCTTTTCTCTTCCACCTATTAGCGTATATGGAGGCCTTCCCATCTCACTTGCAGAGCAGTTTAGAAAGGTAGAAGAGAAACTGAGAGCAGTTTTTGCTTTTAATAACAAACTCCCAGTTTAATTCTGAATCTCTTGGTACATATGCACAGGTAAGTAGTAGCTAATACCAGTATATGGAATTCATGATGAAAATCTCTATAAATAATACATAATCTATGGCCCCAATTACTCTGCATTTATTTGGAAATAAGCCAATGTAATTTACTGTCACATAATATGCTTACAAGCTAAGGATGAGAACTATAAACTAGATTTCTTTTAACTCTTAAAAAAAACTAGAGAAACAAAAATAACTACACCTGTTGTGCTATTCCTAAATTCAAAATCACAGGACTAAGTGCAAGAATTTTTTTTAAAAATCATGACTCCCTTCTTACTTCATAAAAATAAATACAGCAGTCATAGAAAACAGAACCTGGAACAGTAGTTTGTCAACAACAACATCAGAATAGGATACTGTACATCTGTTGTGAACTTCAAACAGTATAGATAGCTTGAGTCCATGATACAGATCTGAAATAAAATGTAGACTGAACAACTTTGAATGGCATACCTTATGTTGTAAGTGCCAGTGAGCTGATCACATATGTATCTTTCAACATAAGCATGCAATTCATGGATCCCCTACATGATGATAAAATGGAGACTAAGCAGTGTAAAAGTAGTCAAATAGTAATATCATAGAGATGCAGGATTAGATATGCTTATAAAGTAGCTCCCTATATTGTTCTTCTGAATTAAACCATACTATCCATATGGGAAAGATGGAAGAAGGAGAAGTAGCAGCACTAGTAGTGATGATATAAGAGTTGAAGCATTAGGAACAGTTGTCCAACACTCTCCAAGGGTGGCTGGGAACTTTTACTTGATTGTCAGACCTAGATATTTTTTTCTAAATATCTACTACAAGAAAATTAGGACTGCTTTGCTAGCTTTAGTCCAAAATGCTTATCTTTAATTTGTCCTTTAGGACAGAATTGTAGTTATGTAATTTCAATACATTTTGAAATCTATACTTATAAATACTTGAGATTCTGTTAGACTGATGTCAAATAGGATACTGTACCATTTTAAGGAAAGGAGAGAGAGCTCTCTGCAAAATGTTTCTGAAGAATGTAACCTCAAAGTAGTGCGCATAAATTTTACATAGGTTTAAATGATTCAACATCTTGTCTTTTAAAATGAAGCCCACTGATGAAAAATAGCTTTTTTCTGCATGTACTGATTTACATTCTTATTGGACAGGAAAAGGGTCTTCTTAGCTCAATGACAGAGTCCACCAAATGGTTAGTACAAAAAAAAAAAGTCCTGTTATATGTTTTTCTAAAGGATCAGGTAGAAGGGACTGTGAAGTTTCCCTAGATAAATGTCTGAACTGAAATAATCTGTCCAATTTGGATGGTTTTCAAAGGGTATTGAGAAAAGGTAATCGAAAATTATGGCTACTAGACAAGATGGCTACATGACAGTTGATTCACAAATCATAGTAACCATAATCTTGTTTTTAACAGTTTGTTGAATAAATCATAGTAGCCTGGTTGAAATAGTTGGGTTCATACATCACATTAAGCCAAAAACTGAAAAACCATATTATTACTGCAATGTATGAACTCTGCCATTGTTTTGAATGTCAGAGAAAGCATATCTCTTAGTAACAATCAGAACTGGAGTCTGTGAGGCACTTTTGCACATCCTGCCTCTAGACTTCCTTTTTGTAAGCATCTTGTTGGCCACTGACAGCGCAGAATCCTAGGCTAGATAAGGCTTTGGTCCAATGAACAAAGTCCAACATTCATAAAATAGCTTTCCATATATCTATCACATGAAACTGGGCAAAAACCAGATACAAAAGTCCTATTAGAAGTTTTCCTTCAAATGCAATATATCATATGGAGCATATAAAGTATGATTTAGCAGATATGGAAAAGCAAATGAGAAAGGCTGAGATGTAAACCATATAACTACTCCTCCAAATGTTATTTCACAATTGGAAAGTTGCTGACTATGCCAAAGACTTCACAGAATTTTCCTTCATGCTACTAACAAATGAGAAGTTAGAAGATTTCACCTAGTGAGTTATGAAGTCTATCCATTTCCACATCCTTGAAATAATCAGACTGTATCTGACATGTTTATTTAAAATGAGAAAGGCAAGATTCCTGCTAAATCACTCTAGATCAATATTTAAACCTAGATATTTGTTAAAAATTATCTTCTGGTACTGTATCTGATGGTGCCAATCCTCTATTTCAACCATTTAGGCCCACCTTAGAGTTGTCTTTTTTTTATTCCTTGGCTTCATGACTGTAAGAGGGTAGCAGGCACTGGAGGCAGAGCAAGCAAATTTGTCAGACTTGGAAAGCATGGCATTTAGAGTTAACATTGATCTCCAATAAATTCTGCCTTTATTCCTATTTTTAAAAACATTTTACACACAATATTTGTATATGTTAAGAGATCTATCTGCAACAGTGTTTCTTAAAGTGTGGTCTGAGGACCTCTGGGGATCCCGAAGACCCTCTCAGGGGTCCGCAAAATCAAAATTATTTACCAGATATTGAAGGTATTTGCAAAAATTTAAAACAACGTCACTCTTATTATTTTTTACTTGTTAAAAAATAGTTTTTTTCATGAAAAATATTTTATTTATGTTAATATTTAAGGGTTTAATGTTATTTTTACATGATTCAGTAAATAAATATTCTATTAATGCATCAATTTTAATTTTTAATATGGTAAATGTTGATAATAATCCATATAAACAAAAGCTCTTTTGGGGTCCTCCATAATTTTTAAACTGGGAAAGTTTCCTGAGAGCTAAACATTTAAGAAACACAGAACTACAACAAATAAGGTTTTCCCAGGTAAATGTATCTAACAGCAGCAGAGGGGTTAAAATGCAAAGTTGTACATTGTAAATATTTTTTTAATCAGGATTGATTTTTTTTGAGGGGGGAGGGTTTACTCTAATATTGTATGTCAACACAAGATTAAGAAGTTTGCCAATTTTTTTGAGGGGGGAAAATACCTATGTCTGTCTTTACATGCATTTTATGGGCAAATAACAGACCACACTTGTTTCCATTAAAATCTAGGACATACACATGGCATCCTTTTCGAGACTGATATATACTATGGTATTTGATTGAACTTTGAGGTGTATAGCTGTGAGACAAAAATAAACACAAGAGGAAACTACCCATTAGTTCTGCTTTTTTCTTGTCATTCTGGCGGCTGTTGGATGTTACCACATAAATCGTGTGGAAACTTTTCTAAGCGGGAAACCATTGGTGGCCCAATTTTTATCGCTTTCCACTCTAATTTCAACCATGTTGACTCTATCTGGAACCACATCCCTTGAGTATCAGGCACTTGGAGGAATTCAATGGTCCTCCTGAATGAAATACTGTAGTATATTATCCACCACCTTTTTTGGGTTATTCTAACGTGATTCAACTTACCTAACTAAATAATTAGCATTTTACAAGGTTCCTTTATCACACAAAAAGCACCCACAGAGGTTTCTTGTTTCACTAGTAATCCATTATTTATATATTGTTCATGTGGTGGAGAGTTATTACCAAGAGTCTCCCTTAGCAACTGTTTGTTTGAAGGAAGAGGCGCTAACGCGCATTTCAGTCTTTTTTGGCCCCAATGCTGAAATGGGCCAAATGGCTTTGGGCCACTTTGCA
Organism: Python bivittatus; assembly: GCF_059951505.1. NCBI lineage: Eukaryota > Metazoa > Chordata > Lepidosauria > Squamata > Pythonidae > Python > Python bivittatus. Next base: position 63,372,332 of record NW_028277030.1, on the reverse strand, counting down.
CGTGGTCAGAGGCGCTTTCGGCCTGTATTCCTCTCCAATTCAGGGTTCCAAGCGGGCCCTAATACTTCTCCAGCAGCACCCCTCCTATTCTTCCCTCGTTTCTCTAATTACCCCCATGCCGCTCGCGGGCAGAGGCGGCGTGCAGCGCCTGCCACGCCACCCGCTCTCTGCGCATCCCGCTCTCTGTCTCAGCTCTCTCTCCTTCCTCTTCAGAGGAGCAGCAGCATCTGCTGAGTTCCCGCCTCTGTCCCCGCCCGGCACGAAGCAGCAGGAGGCGGAGGAAGAGAAGAGCAGAGAAGCGTCGCTGCAGTGAGGGCAGCGGCAGCGAAATAAAGGGAGTTTTGTCCTTGCTGCTGCTGCTGCTGCAGCCGCCCCTGAGCAAGCAACCATGGCCGCAGCTTGCTTCAGGCCGAAGGCGGGCTGCAAAGCGCGAAAGGCAACTACGGCCGCAGGAGGGGCAAACGCCCAGCAGTGACCAACCTCCGTCTCCCTCGGCCAGGCCGCGTCCTCCGGCGTCGCGCGGGGAGCCGCTCCGCCTTGCCGTCGCCCCTCACTTTTCCCTCGGCCGCGGAGGCGGTACCAGCACCATGTGGGGGAGGCTCCTTTCCGAAATCGGGCAAAACGGAGACTACCGAATAGGTAAGGCGAGGGAAACGGGCCAAGTTGTGCATGGCACGGCAGGGCAGGGTAGGGCATGGCATCGCTGCGGGCGGCAGTTTGTCCCGCTCGGTGCCTGGCCGGCGTTGCACGAGGCGGTGGGGCAAACGTGGGAGCGCAGCCCTGAGCTGGGTTTGGGAAGAGGACTCGCCTCACAGTCGGCCACTCCGGATTCTGGGCTGCCCGCTCGCTCTCTTTCTCCCGCTGCCCCAGCTTTGACCATGCGATGCAAGTCTCCCTCCTTAGTCCGCCTCGCTGGTTCCCGTGTCTTACCGAACGTTGAAAGGGGTTCGTTAACGCACGCCGCCATCTGGCTTGGGGATTTGGAGAAGGAGCGGGGCGAAGTGAGAGTTGTTGCGGGGAGAGACGCGCAGGCACACGGTCGGTGCGACGAATCTGTGCGGCCGTGCAGATTGCAGCCAGTCCGGGTGGAGGAAGGAAGAGAGGGAGGGAGGGGAGCCATTGACGCTGTAGAGCAATACAAGTCGTTCGCGGCTATATTTAGAGCTTTCTCCACAATCCTCTTCGAATCTGGGACTGGGGAGCAGGGCTTGGTTTGAGAAGTGACAGCCACCACCAAACACCAGCCTCCTTCTAAAATTCTCTGCTTTCTTTCTGGAAGCTCTGGAGATGAGTTTGAGGCCAAGGGAGGGTTTGGCACTTGGCTGACATTAAAAGGAATAAATGAAGTATGCTCCACTCTTGGTGCTTGGGTTCCATAGAGAGATGTGCGTCCCTCCTTCCAGGAAGTGGGGCTAACTCTGGTGTAGGACTTTATTTTGAAGTCCCGTGGTCTTAGACAAGAATGCATCCCTGCTTTGGGACTTCAGAGTGATACTCGTCATGAGGTAATATAGTTGTAGCATTTGGACTGATATTCAGTATGTCCTGCCCAGTTCACACATCAGTATCTCAGTTAACAAAATAGACAAGTGATCTGTCTAATTGAACCACCCAAGATAGCATTGTGCTAAATACTGCACTGATGATAAAAAGCTTTGTTTTCCCTGTGAGGCCCTAAATTTATACTGATATGGAACAGTTAGTTTGCACCGCCTGAGAACAAACTGTACAGCTTTTAGAATAAATTACAGTTCTTTGGTCATTCTTTTGGTATGAATTGCTGTACTGTTCTGTACTTTTTAGGAATAGAATGTGTTGCTTGAAACTGTCAGCTATTCTAGAGGAGAAGAGTTATTATACCTCATACAGATTTAATTGTTTACTATCTCCATTTATTTTCTCATATTTTAATTAATAAGCAGGGCCCTTATGCTGAAAGAATTGAATTTGTTTTATTTAGGGCTGTACTAATTTACATTTGGGTTACAAAAGAATCACAATCTGAAAAGTGAAATGCAGAATTTGACTGGTTCGTGGTTAAGTTTATATGCAACAGTATATTTAAATAACCCTCTAGGCTGCTTTCCTTGTCAGTTCACTACAGTAGTGGTTCTCCTCTGGTAGTTCTTCATCTGTCATAGCTGGGACTCAGAAGTAGTTTAGATGGAAACCATAATAAATCATTAAAGGTTTAATCAAATTTTTAAGTTCACTATAAATGATAAAATATAATCATAGAATGCCTGTAAATGTATATTGGTAAATTTTGGAGAAAGTGAGCTTTTCCTCCTATCATGGTGGAACCCAACATCTTTGACAGAGCGATTAGTGGCACTTAACATACAAAAGAGTATATGTTGTACCTATTTTATCCTTTGGATCAACATCATCATGGTTTTCTATATCAAGAAAATCATTGGGTACAAATGTCATACTTCCCCATGTAATTCTGTGTATGACCTCATTCTAAAGCAGCGTTTTTTAACCTTGGTAACTTTAAGATGTCTGGACCTCAACTCCCAGAATTCCCCAGCCAGCCATGCTGGCTTGGGAATTCTGGGAGTTGAAGTCCAGACATCTTAAAAGTTGTGAAGGTTGAGAAACACTGTTCTAAAGTGAAAAATGTGCTTTTTTTTTATTCATTATAATTTCTGTGGACTATGCAAGCCTCCCCAAGGCAACCTGACCCCAACTACTTGCTGAACTCTATTCAGTTGACCTTTACTAGGCCCCATTATTATTGAATGGACTCTGAAGATTTACCTATTCACCTTGGCCTTTAATTGAGTTAGGAATGTATTTTTGCGTATAATATATCTGATTTCATTTTTATTTGATTTCTTATAATTATTCAAATATATTTTTGTGATTTTAATGTTCTTTACAAGTTTGAGAAAGTTTACTTAGAAACATGGCTTATAAATTTTTTAAACTAATAAACATAACTAAATAAATAATTTGCCAGGTATATTTAGTTTTAAAATATTGATTTCTTGCAGTTTATCTCACTTCATACTGCATTTATACTATAGGGAAAAATTACATGTTAAAGGAAGGCCTGTTAATGTTTTGCATTTTATTAACATGGGATCCAAATAACTGAAAATAGGAAAAGCAAGACCACAACACACAGTGCAAAAACATGGGACTATAACATCTGGCAACATGTTGAGATAATCAAGCATACAGACTAGTTGATAATACAGTACTGTGTTATAAATATTTTAATGATTTTCACACTTTATGCAGTTTTAATGAGACATAGTTATAGGAAATGAAAAATTAGATCAAGTATAATAGTTATTATTCCTCAACAAACTATCTAGATGGTGACAATAAACCACTTTGACTGTGTAAGTGCAATTAGCAGATCTTTCTGTGGACATACTGTTGAAGTGAAAGGATATAGAGGGATATGAAAAATGCATAGATGTTATAAAAATACACAGCCTCTCCCAGTATTATGATATTACTTCAATATTGTTTGCTTGTCTGTTTTGTTTAGAAAATACTGAAATGAGAAATAAAATAGATTGATTGAAATTAATAATGATAGTGGGAAATTAACAGAAAGTGATGTTTTGTAAAAGCTAGAAATGTGTATGCTGTGATATTCAGTTTTGATGTTTGCTAACATCTATACTATCCATGTAGGCAATAATTCTTTTCACTGAGATGTAAAGAGGCCACTTGCTGAATGTATCATTACTGACTATTTGGTGTTATTCTTTAATTGGTACAAATTACTGTTTTGTTATAGTGCTTCAAACAATCATATTAGTTTAACTATGATGACATAATGATTCTTACCAATGGGAATACTTTTCATTATTCTGTGATTCAGAAACATTTTTGAGAACCAGAGACTATAAAAAGTACTTAAAGAAAAATGTTATGTATCATTATTAATTAAATTTAGTATGGCTGCTTACTCCAAAAACTCTGTTGAAGTGTTGATCATACCTAAACAGAAATATCAATCCTAATTGTTTCAAACTTATTCTGTTTGGAGATTGCTTAATTTGTAGCCTTGATTTGACAAATAATGATCTATCCAAGCAGAAATTCTACTTGCAGGCCGTTGTTGGTTAAAGTAAAAGTATTTATGGAGTGCTGTCTTCTCCCTGACCACAGTGCACTGATATACTGTAGCTCATTGTGCTTGTTAAAGGTCCTTATAAATCTACTGGCTTTGATAATCTAGGCAGAGGTATATATTATCCAAATATAAAAAGGTCATAAGGTATGGTAGCATCTGGCTTTTCTGAATTTCTATGTTGGCTGAATTTTTCATTGAGATACTATATTGCTTTTGAAGAAAATTTCTGGACTCTTGTGGAAGAGATAGTAGTTGTGAAGATAAGAGTGATAGATAATTTTCTACTGTGGGCCTGAATAGCCAGTTTTTATTTCATTATATCTCACTGTTCAGAGATGTCATGTCTGTGACCATCCTCCATGAAGCAGTGTGAATTGGCTGTGTGTGAAGATTACATAATTCATTCCAGATTCAGATTATTTTTTTTCACATGATGAATGTAGTGTTGAACAAGATTCCCATGTCTCTTTTCAAGATGAAATTGCTTCTGTTGCTTTTCTAACATTTTAAATTTTCAGAACATATTCCTTTTACCCAACTAAACATGCAGTGCTGATACAGTTACATACTGACTAATGTGAGGTGCATGACTATCAAGTTACTTATGACATCAGTAGTCATGAATGACACAACCGTTCTCTGCTTGTGCTATTTTAAAAATTCTTAATTATTTCTTTAATCTAGAAGCCAAAGACTCCTACTCTATGCTATTTGAGTACAGAGAAGCAATATAGCAGATAAGATGTTGCTTGTAAATAACATGATTGTTTTTAATGAGGCTGCTATTTCTGCATTTGATTTGCCATATACTAATTTAAACATCTTGGTTAATGTTACAGTCCTAATAGAGACTGAAATAGTTTTCAGGAAAGTATGCATACAATAAGGCTTATTTCAGAATAGGCAGACTTCGTGTGGTAGAGGACTATATGTCATGACAACCCATGAAAAAACTTGCTGCGTAACTTAAGCATGGAAAAGGATAGAAAATAATGAACACATTATTTAACAAATATATGTATGTAATTTATTTATTTAAAATATTTCTAGTCTGCCTTATTAGGAAAAGCACTTCCAGTAATATAGTACCATTGATTTTTGACTGATTATATGCCATCAAGTTGGTGTTGATTGTTAGCGAGCACATAGATTTTCTCCACACAGTCTATCCCTAACTTGGTCCTTCAGGTCTTCCAACAGTGCACTCCTTGCAACTTAACTGAGTCTATTTACCTTGCTGCTGGTCTTCCTCTTCTTCTCTTTCCTTCCACCTTTCCGAGCACCAGAGCCTTCTCTAGAGAGCTAGGTCTTCACATAATGTGTCCAGAGTATAATTTGAGCCTGGTCACTTATGCCTTAAGTGAGAAAAACAGTACAGTACTATACCATATATAGTTAAATTATTTTTTGTCACCTTTCATAGTTTTCATAATTCAGATCTCGTGCAGAAATTATAAATTTGGTATCCATTCCTGTAGGAAGGCTAATGCACATTTTTACCATCCAAGTAATGAGGTGTTTGAGTTAATCACTGTTCATAGAAGGCAATATATATGATTGATTTTAAAAGGCTTCCTTTTTGGGGAAAAAAAGAAGAAAGAAAACAGTTTGGTAATCTTCCTGTGAGCCAACTGCCATAATATATGGAAGGATTGGGATGAGGAACATGCCTTTTTTCCAACATGCAAGGTACTATGGTTTTAAGTACAGCTGCTAGCCACCAGTAGATATCCTTGGTGCAAAATTTCCCAGAAATGTTATCACTTTTATCAATCACTATTTCCTGCTGAAATCTGTTCACCTGTAATAATATGTAATAATTTCTGGTTCCTGAACAATAACATTTTAATACATCTTAGCAACAGGTAATTTGTAATGAAAATGATAACCTCACCAACAATGTCATAATGTACATTTAAATAGCATGGTGAGCTCACAAACTATTATAAGCTTTGTGGGGTTTCATGCATTGGGTGAGTATATTTAAAACATAAAATGGTTGAAAATGTACTTTATAGATGAAGATATCTGAATAGCATAACTATAGCCTTCTTTGTTTCAGGTTTTTTTTGGGGAGGTGGGTGGATTGGTTGGGGAGATGAGGATACCATGCAGATAAGAATGCAGTGGCGATACTGGCTTATAAGAATACTGGTGTGTCCTTGCAAGAATACTAGAAATTAATGGTGAGTTTTTGATGCTTACTTTACAGTAGCACTGATATTGGTAGAGCATTCAGTGTTAGATTTAGATTACAATGCAGTGGGGTATACACAAAATATGTCTAGTTTTGAACCTGTTCTGCTAAACTGTTTGCCATAGTTTGGCAGAAACAAAACCTGGAATGTGTGTGCAAAATTGCATCATGTTTATTATGCTAAAATGAATGAATGAATGAATGAATGAATGAATGAATGAATGAATGAATGAATGAAATAAAATGTACAAGCAAAGAAGAAAATAAACCTCAAAGCAGATAGTGTAACATGGAACATGATACTTTAAGGACTGACCAAAAAAGAGGGTATAAGAAATCAGCTCATATTTAAAAATTGTTAATATTCAGTTGTGATCTCCATTATTTTTTTCATTTCCTTTCAATAAGGAGAAGTTGAACAGATATCCAAGGTCACAATTTTTCCAACTTTTAGATACAAGAATTAAATAAAATAGAGATTATAAACAACGAATCTTGTAAAGTATTGTAGAATAAAATCAGTATTGTTATGAATCACTACTAATGAAAAGTCCATTCATTATACAGTGTAGAATAACAAAGACTGTACAGTCTTCTCAGTTACATGTCACAGCCATGATTTGGCCCTGGGAGTTAGTATTAGCTTCAAATCCTAGCAGTTTGGACATGATTTAAGTAGCTTATTTGTTAAACACAATCTATATCATTTGAAATGTTTCTTCTTTGTATCACTTCTGTGTATGCTAACGATCCAGTTTAAGCTGATGAGAAATATCTTTAATTGCTTGGGAATCCGTTTATTTGTTTGTCTAGGGGAGCAGTTGTCTCATAGCCATTGTTGAAGAAAAACCCATTTGTTACTGATAGTCTATAATAGGAGGAAGGCTGCTTCTGCACTTGTCTCCAGTGTCAACTGTTCTGTCTTCCACATAACTTTAGAATCCTATCTTTGGTTTGTAACCTGAGGTTCAGGAGTCAAACATATAAGCATACAAGCTTACATTTTCATTCCAGTGGTGCCCTTTACTACAAACTATGCTCATAAAAACTTCAATAGCACTTTTGGCACCTTTATAAAAGGCTAATATTCTGTGTTCAACCAACTCCCAATTTTTTTTCTGCCAACCTTTTCTTCTTTAGCAGGGCAGGTTAAATTCAGTGATTTCTTTTCACATAATTGTATGTAGACTTTTAATACTTGTATATTTTCACAAGCTGTCTTGCCAGTTTGTTGTCTACTTCTATGGAGGATTGATTTGTAGTTTTAGAAATGATTGTAATAAAAATGAAAACTCTATTTCACATTGTACTGATTTGTTGTGAAATCTGTATACTACTAAAACTCTCAGTGTTTGTCTGCTTGTAACCTTCAGTTGGGTGAAACAGTGCATCATAGGGCAACAATTTTTGAATCAATGTACCTCAAATGGGCTAATGTAGAATGTGTCCAAAATCTGGGACCCATTACTCCCATGGGATTGAAATTTAACAAAGTTGTGGCTGCTTTAGCACCATTGTGGCTTCCATGTACAGTGGGGCAAAAAAGTATTTAGTCAGCCACCAATTGTGCAAGTTCTCCCACTTAAAAAGATGAGAGAGGCCTGTAATTTTCATCATAGGTATACCTCAACTATGAGAGACAAAATGGGGGAAAAAATCCAGAAAATCACATTGTCTGATTTTTAAAGAATTTATTTGCAAATCATGGTGGAAAATAAGTATTTGGTCAATATCAAAAGTTCATCTCAATACTTTGTTATATATCCTTTGTTGGCAATGACAGAGGTCAAAGGTTTTCTGTAAGTCTTCACAAGGTTTTCACACACTGTTGCTGGTATTTTGGCCCATTCCTCCATGCAGATCTCCTCTAGAGCAGTGATGTTTTGGGGCTGTTGCTGGGCAACACGGGCTTTCAACTCCCTCCAAAGGTTTTCCATGGGGTTGAGATCTGAAGACTGGCTAGGCCACTCCAGGACCTTGAAATGCTTCTTACGAAGCCACTCCTTCTTTGCCCGGGCGGTGTGCTTGGGATCATTGTCATGCTGAAAGACCCAGCCACGTTTCATCTTCAGTGCCCTTGCTGATGGAAGGAGGTGTTCACTCAAAATCTCAGGATACATGGCTCCATTCATTCTTTCCTTTACACGGATCAGTCGTCCTGGTCCCTTTGCAGAAAAACAGCCCCAAAGCATGATGTTTCCACCCCCATGCTTCACAGTAGGTATGGTGTTCTTTGGATGCAACTCAGCATTCTCTCTCCTCCAAACATGACAAGTTGAGTTTAGACCAAAATGTTCTACTTTGGTTTCATCTGACCATATGACATTCTCCCAATCCTCTTCTGAATCATCCAAATGCTCTCTAGCAAACTTCAGATGGGCCCGGACATGTACTGGGTTAAGCAGGGGGACACGTCTGGTACTGCAGGATTTGAGTCCCTGGCAGTGTAGTGTGTTACTGATGGTAGCCTTTGTTACTTTGGTCCCAGCTCTCTGCAGGTCATTCACTAGGTCCCCCCATGTGGTTCTGGGATTTTTGCTCACCATTCTTGTGATCATTTTGACCCCACGGGGTGAGATCTTGCGTGGAGCCCCAGATTGAGGGAGATTATCAGTGGTCTTGTATATCTTCCATTTTCTAATTATTGCTCCCACAGTTGATTTCTTCACACCAAGCTGCTTGCCTATTGCAGATTCAGTCTTCCCAGCCTGGTGCAGGTCTACAATTTTGTTTCTGGTGTCCTTCGACAGCTCTTTGCTCTTGGCCATAGTGGAGTTTGAAGTGTGACTGTTTGAGGTTGTGGACAGGTGTCTTTTATACTGATAACAAGGTCAAACAGGTGCCATTACTACAGGTAACGAGTGGAGGACAGAGGAGCCTCTTAAAGAAGTAGTTACAGGTCTGTGAGAGCCAGACATCTTGCTTGTTTGTAGGTGACCAAATACTTATTTTCCACCATGATTTGCAAATAAATTCTTTAAAAATCAGACAATGTGATTTCTGGATTTTTCCCCCCATTTTGTCTCTCATAGTTGAGGTATACCTATGATGAAAATTACAGGCCTCTCTCATCTTTTTAAGTGGGAGAACTTGCACAATTGGTGGCTGACTAAATACTTTTTTGCCCCATTGTACATTTCCCAGAAACCTGTAGGTTGTGTGGTGCAAGGGAAGATGGGAAGGGTGTACCCCGCCCTCTTTCCCACCTCCCTCTGGCCTCTGTGCTCAATCAGCTGGTGGCAAGGCCCGACAGGTAAGTGGCGATTGGCTGCTTGGGAACCGAGGCTGAAATTTGAAATCTCTTAAACAGTTGGCAGTTGGCAGTGAGAGAATGATGAGAGAGCGATTCGGATGCCTGCTGGCAAGGTAGGGCTGGCTGGGAGTACCACGGTTAATGGATGAGCCCTCTTCCTCCTTGGAGGAAGGGATCCCTTGGGGACACACCAGGATGGGGAGTGGGGGGTATAGTTTTTCTTGCGGTCGACAGCTCCTTTTGTTCCCCCTCCCTCCAGCAAAGTGGCAGGCAATTCCACAGGTCAGCCGAGGAGGAGGAGTGATTTCCAAAACTCCCTGCCAGCTTCCCACAAGCAAAGTCAATGCGGAAGCCGGCAGGAAGTTGCAAGTCACTCCCGCTGCTAGTCTGAAAGTTCGCATTTTTAGGTGTTTGCAGAGCATTTTGCAATTTAAAAAAAATACCTGTTTTTGAGGGAGATTTATATATGAGGGGAAAGTATGCAGAGAAACACTCCAGTGGAAAATGCTTTCCAAAAGTGTGGCTGAACATGGAAAAAGCATATAAAGTGTATATTTGGAGAGAAAATTTTACAACAGCAAATACACATTTTCATGTTAGATTATTTTGAAATTATTTAGAAATGGCTGAAATTTAACAAAAAAAACATTAAGTGAAATTGAAATGAAATGGACAGATTTGATTAACTTATATATTTTTACCATGTCTTTACATACTGTAGTTTTGGAAGGATATGAACTTCTTGTTGATTTTCTCTCACACTAATTTTTTTGCCTAGTTTGAGCAGTCAGTAATGTTTGCTGTATAGTAAATTGTACTTCCAGAACTGATTTAACTTTTCCATTTAAATGTCAAGCTAAGAAAAAATAAAAATGATTAGCTTTTGTGAATAATAGTTATATTATTCATGTAACTCTTTGGTTAAATGTTGCAAAAGGTACTGAAAGAGAACATTTCTTTTTTAAAATTGTTATGTTTTAAGACAGTAGCAAACAAGAGATTATCACATTTTTAATGTTATTTTTGTTTCAGAACCCTGGAGCTTAGGGTTCAATTACCTGTTAAGTCTATGGCTGAGCATGGTGGCCCTAAGAGAATCATTGTAATGGGAATAATAGTGACTATTCCTCAAAAGGCACCAGAAGAATGTAATAATGAAGGTATTTGAATTTGTTTTCTGCTTTAAGATAAGATAGATTACATGTAGTGTGATAAAAATATGTTCTTTATAGGCACCAGTGATAACAGCACTCTTCCTCATCCTAGCATTCTTATAAGGTATAGAACTGCAGTTTTTTCATACCCAGCAGTCATGGTGATTGCCTGTGCTGGGTAGGTATTATGGATGTAAATTTTCTATATCTACAAATAGTTTTTGTTAGTAACCTTTTTTGTTCTAAATTAATGTTTTTCAAACATAAGATTACAGAACATAAAACATTTTTTTTCTTTTGTGGAACACATGACTGCTTTTTTAAAAAAGGAATTTTGAAGTAAAGCTTAAATTATTTTATAAGTTATTATTTTATAAGTTATAAAACAAAGGACTATTGCATATAATGGCATGTTTCAGTGTTTGGAGTGAAATTTGTTAAACAATATAACCTTTAGACTACTTCAGGATTTCTTTTTGATAGATTATAGACCTTCCTAGGATAGTATGAGCTTGCAATTTCATCTGTCAAGTGACCTTCATTAAATAATAGTATAGAATCATTGTAATGTTCATTCTATTTCAGTATTTTGTTTTGATTGTTTTGAGTATAGAAAATCCACTTTCATGAAAATGTTGTTGAAAGAAAAAGTAATAAGATCTCCAGTAAAGGTGCTCATGGAACAATACCAAATTGTTTGAGGAATTCTGATATTCTGTGTGACACAATTTAAGAAATATTGGATTACCAAGCATAAGTTGATTTACTTATAAAATCATTACATTTAATATATTAACATTTTAAAGTATAGGTTTTTGGGTTTTTTTGATCCATTCAGTCGTGTCCAATTCTCAGGAACTGCCTGGACAAGTCCCTGCAGTTTTCTTGGCAAGGCTTTTTGGAAGTGGTTTGCATTGCCTCCGTCCTAGGGCTGAGAGAAAGTGACTGGCCCAAGGTCACCCAGCTGGCTTTGTGCCTAGGTGGGACTAGAACTGATGGTCTCCTGGTTTTTAGCCTGATGCCTTCACCACTACACCAAACTGGCTCTCACAAAAGTATAGATATGTAAATTTAAAACTGAGCTGTATGGATCATTTTGTCACAAGATATCAATTAAGTAAGAATTAAATTATAAATTATAAGATGTAGCCAAAACAGATTCTACTCACCCCCCAAACATCCAGATGAAAGACTATCCTTCACATACAATTCAAAAGCAGAAACTGAAATCAAAATATAGTCTGTGCCCCCAAAGAGAAAAGGCATTTTCGGATATTATATAAGACAACACAAAAAAGCATCTCTTCTCCCATAGTGCTCTTTATCCCAAGCTTCCTATTTTTGCTTACTGGATAGCTATGATATTTCGAAAGGAAGTGAAGGGCCTCAGCCACCTGTCATTTTAACATCCCTAGGGCCTCTATGGGATGAGATGCAGAAGCAGTCTGGGAAGCAAAAGAACGTGCTTGAGTTCAGTTTTTGCTTTGCATCATGTCCCAAACAATTTTTTATAAAGTTAAAATAAGGAGGGAAAGGAACCTGACAGACACTATAAAATACATGACATGATACGGATGTGAGAAAGACTTTACATTATAATTGTTTCTTTAAGAAAAAGTGTTTATTGTTTATTATTTAAGCCTAGTTTATTAGTAACCTAATTAGCAAAAAATGCCATTTCCTCATAAAATTTTGGAAAAGTCATCTTAATAGATAGAATGTATAACTGGGAGATATATTAGAATGTATATACATTAGATACATTCTAATAGATACATATATACATATACAGTATATTGGAAGAAAACTTCCAATAGATTGCAGTAACAGGGGTATCCTAAGCTGACTTGTATAAATATGAGCAATAGATGCCACAATTCTTCTAGTTCCAAGAGTAAAAGGCAGAAGAAAATGAGGCAGTGTAGTTCTGCCCTATCCCCTTCCCCCCTTTCATGCGGTGTATCCCAATGTTATTGATAGTGGCCTGCAAAATAAAATAAATGAGAGCCCAAGTCACGCTGATAGCACTATAATATCCATGGAGACCTTTGTTCTCCAGTTTGATAGTGATGAGCCAGGAATTTCTTTTGCACATGTTGAGGCACCTGTACATATTATCATAAGATACCTGAGCCTGGATTGGCTCAAACTCTGCACCTGGAAATAGTTGTTGGTGCTATCAGTAAGAGGTGAGCTATATGTGTTTTGCATAGATAAGGTAGTTTTATGAATGGATCCATTCTTTGCACTTTCAGGGGTCACAAGAAATCATGCTGCCTAATTTCTATCCAAATCTGTCTCAAACTAGGGAGTGTTGTCTGGCACAAGCTGGTCATACTTTGGTTCCTTAAAATTAGATATATTAGAGATCAGATAACTAAGCAGCCTGTTTGAGTTTTATAAGCCAGAAGATGAGGACAAGCGCTCTAGTGCTTTACTACTAGACACTGGGTAAGGGGATGTATTGCATTGGCACACATGGTTAGCAAAAAACAAATCCCTAAACAAATCCACCTACTCAGTAGGGGAACTGTTATATAGAACAGCCTAGGAGTGGGAATTGTATGTAGGAGCATTTACCTACATGGTCCAGTCCTTCCACATATATGAGCCCCTGCATTTAATTGCAGTGCTGCAGAGTGCTATATCAAATTCCTAAGCCAGCCAGAAGAGGTATTTTTGTTAAATAATTAAAACTGCTTTGTTAAAATGTATTTGCTTCATTGATTTAGTGCCTGAGAACAAATGGATTTAGTATGATGAAGCCTTCTAGTCTATGGATAATGAACACCACAGGCCCACTCAGCAAAAGGGGACATAGTTCCTTATTGAGTAAGATAAGGAAGAAAACATTGGCATATGCCTTGAACTTTGTGGTGAGGTGAAATTTGTAATGTTTTAGTTAATAAAGAATATATTGCTCACCCACAAAACATGGCTGAAAAGGGAGTTTCCCTCCTGGAGAACAGAAAGGAAATTTATCTTGGTCCTGCCTTTTCACCAGAAGAAGAAATCAATACTATAGTATTAGGTCTATGGTCTAGTGAAGGATACAGGTAGTCATCACTTAATAAAGGTAATTGGGACCAGCAACTTAGTTGCTAAGTGATGCAGTCATAAGTGCAGCATCACGGGACTATGCTTACGATGGCAGTTGCAGCAGTTGCAGCAGTTCCAGTTGCTGTTGTTAAGCGAATCCTGCGTGGTCATTAGGCTCGATGTCACATGATTGCCATTTGTGACCTCCTGGCAGCTTCCCCACTGACTTCACTTGTTGGAAGCTGGCAGTGAAGGTTGCAAATGGCAATTGCAGGACCACCTGAATTGCAATCATGTGACTGTGGGGATGCTGTGACAATCGCAACTACAAGGACCGATCATATGTCTTCTTGTTTAGCATTGTTGTAACTTTGATCAGTCATTGAATGAGTCGTCATTAAATGAGGACTACCTGTACTTTATGGTAATTCAACTACTAGTGGTTGATACCGGCCAAATAAATCTGGCAGGAATTCTAAATTTGCTAAAAGAGAGATTGCCAATGCTAATTCTACCTTTATTTTTCTCCCAAGCTCCATATTTCTGTGAATTAGAAGGCCATATAATTTGATATTTTAGTAAATGATGTGGAGTGTACAAGGTAGTCTTCTTTAATAAAGGGGAAACTTTGTGCTATCATGATTGGGTAATATGATGGTGAGAAAAAGGCTACTAGCAATGAGGGGAGGACGCCACCTAGAACTTGCCTCTATTTTAAGAATATAACTCTATTCTTTGAGGTCTCCTGCGCAATGGGATCCTCTTTCAACTAGTACTACAAATCTGATTTCTGCTTGAAGTGATGTATCTTAGATACAGTAGTTCTCTAAACTTGAATTGCATTTCCATGAACAGAATTCTTGTTGTGAGGGGACACCTCACCTTCCCATCGCTGTTTTTATGTCTATAACAGCAAGATAATAGTCTTACTGTTATAAAGGGGTGTATAAACCCACTCCCTCTTGCTTTAAGTTTCTTTCATTATTAAAGTAATGGGTTGCATGAAGAAGATATAATCATTTAGCTCTAATGCCAGCTTAATACCCTATTGTCTCATGTATACATTACTGCACAGTGTAATAGCTGCTGGAAAATGGCTTCTTCCTGTTCTAGTTCCTTAATAATACATGAAAGGTTAGGTCATGTGCATTTGTCCTGGTCTTGTTATTTTAGTGTAAATTTTGGCAATAATGTGGTACAGAAATAATAATGAAAAAACAGTGGCATTCTCTCTCTCTCTCTCTCTCTCTCTCTCTCTCTCTCTCTCTCTCTCTCAAATGTATACTGTAATATACAAATGATGTTCAAGGCAGGTAAGAGTAGTAAATGTAAAACTATAACAGCCCACCAAAGCCAAGTTAAAAACTAGGGATGTGCAGCTGTTTGGATCTAAATTGGAAAAGGGCTTCAGAGGGGATGTGATTCCTCTTGCTGCACCTCTTGGCATGTTGTAAAGAAACCACTTTTTCCTAGGGTTGAACGGTAGCTGGTGTCATCCCAGAAAAATATTTAATAATAATTAAAAGAATTTCCCACAAGCAATAATCAAATTGATTGATTGATTAATAATCAAATAGTAAAAAAGATAAAGAGTGCATTGCTTAGGAAGATGGAGAGGTGAGTCATCATAGCAAGAATGAACTAATGAATTGCATTTACGAGCCAAAGTAGAAATAAGAAACATCTGTAGCTCAGATTTCTGGTTCTGTTATATATTAATGGATTGGTGAGAGTAAGAAGGTAAGGTAAGAATAAGAGAAGAAACAATGGTGCTGCATAATTCTGCTCTGAAACTACATACTGTTTTAATAACAACAGTGATTTTGTAAATGTGTTTTTTAGGTACAGATTTAATTTACACTAGACAACCCATGACCCGTTGGGTCATCGTTTCAGAGATATTTCCTTACCTAAACAGAGAAACCGAATGATCAGGGGCAAAAAAGCAGTGGGAATGTGACTTGTGACTTGCTGCCGGCTTCCCCATTGACTTGGCTTGTGGAAAGTTGGCAGGGAGTGTCAGAAATCTTCCTTCCTTTCTTCCTCCCTCCCTCCCCACATAAAATATAGGCTTCCACATTGGCCTTCCCCTCATGACCCTCAGGAGAGCCCCGGTGAAGCCGGTTCTCCTCCTCCTCCTTAGCTGACCAGCAGAACTCCCCACCACTTTGCTGGGGGGAGGTGGAACAAAGGGAGCCATGGACCACGAGGAAAACTGCACTCCCACTCCTCATTCTGCCATGTCCCCAAGGGTCTCCTCCCTTAAGGGAGGAAGAGGGTTCACCCGTCGACCACCAGTGCCCCCCAGCCAGCCCTGGCTCGCTAGCAGGCATCCAAGTTGCTGCCTCATGCTTCCCTCAATGTCCACAATCATTAAGAAATGTCAGGTTTCTGCCTCATTTCCAAAGCAGCCAATCGCCACTCCCCCGTCAGGCCTTGCTGGTTTGTGTAATTTGTTATGTACTATATATCATGTTTGCGAAGGCACTTTTTCCCCTGGAATTTGTAATGTTATATTAAATGGATATGTTGAATATTGCAAGGAAAATTGCTTTTATCATAAATGTTTATGATAAAATGATAGATTACTTGCAATCTACTAAAGTAAATGGTTAACTGGATACTTCCTTATAAGGAAGGTAGAGCAGAAAGTTAAGAAAACTTGGAGAGAGGCGTGTGAGGAGAGAAGCAGTTGACAAAGTAAAAGGAGAGAAAGAAAAATACTGAAATAAAAGAGATACTGGTGGCTCTGATGAAAAAGTAAACTGCCATTCTGTAAATAAGCATGGAGTTCTGTGGCTCTAAAAAAAAATAATAGTAATTTCTCATACAGTGTAATTGTTAAATAGTTTTAACTGTTTATGATCAAATGGTTCTCAGACAGAATATAATACAGTAAGATAATGCACATCCTCTTGCTTACATATTATGCTATCAGGAAAAGAGCTGCTATGAGAAGATAGCATCAATATAAAAACTCTTTATCATTTTTGGGTGATAGCAGTGAGATCCTAAATTATGTTTATTTATATCCTACTAAAATTCTCATGTCTGTAACCTTCAATTGGATGAAACGGTACATCATAGGCAACTGTTTTTGAACCAAGGTACCTCAAATGGGCTAATTTACAGAATGCATACAAAATCCATTAATCCCATGGGATTGAAATTTGGGAAATTTGTGGCTGCTTCAGCACTGCTGTGCTGCCACCCCGCTGCAATCAGCCCAGGGCATGTAATCGTAAAAGGCTTCATTGGGGCACTCCTAAGGGTTGTGAGGGGAGGGCAAATGGTACAAGCCTATATTATATGTGGAAAGGGAGGGAGGGAGGATCTCTGACACTCCTTCCAACTTCCTACAAGCAAAATCAATGGGGAAGCTGGCAGCAAGTCATTAGTCACTCCTACTCCAACTCCTTTTTTGCCCACGGTCATTTCTATTTCTCTGTTTAGGTAAGGCAATGGCTCTGAAATGACCCAACAGGTCACAGGTTGTCTAGTTCCCATATACAGTGGTACCTCTACTTATGAACGCCCCTACTTACAAAATTTTCGAGATACGATCAGCTCCGGCCCCAAAAATTTACCTCTACTTACAAACTCACCTCGACTTACGAGCCATTTTCCGCCTGTTCCACGTGGTCTGCGACCATTTTTCTGCCCGTGCCACGTGGTCTACGGCCATTTTTCCGCCCGTGCCACGTGGTCCACGGCCATTTCCTGCCCGTTCCACGTGGTCCGCGGCCATTTTTCCGCCCATTCCATGTGGTCCGCGGCCATTTTCCGCCCGTTCCATGTGGTCCGCAGCCGTTTTTCCACCCCTGACACATGGTCTGTGGCCATTTTTTCCGCCCCTGACGCGTGGTCCGCAGACGCCGGAATGGATTAACGGTAATTACATTGAACCTTATGGGAAAATTTACTTCGACTTGCGACCAACTTGACTTGCGATCAGAGTCACGGAACGGATTAAGCTCGTAAGTAGAGGTACCACTGTAAATCTATCCTACTTTAGGCCAAATTACCCAGTTTGCCATCCTTTTTCTGATTATTACAACCCCCCTGAAGTCTTATTTAAGTAAAGATATATATTTGTATTCTTCTCTTCCCAAAATGGCTATATAGAGGACTAGAAACTTGAGATTTAGGATAAACGGGATAAAGAGAATCTGGGAACTATACAAAGCAAAAAAGATTCCAAGGTCTGTACTAAAAATGATGGGACAAACAAAATATATAGTCTTTGAGAGTTTAGTGGTTGGTATTGATTTTTTTTTTTTTTTTAAATCATTCCATAGCACTCAAAACATGAATGTTTCAGTATGCTAAAGCAGATTGTTTATAGATAGTCTTTCCAGTGCCTTTCTATTTATACATTAAGTGTTCTAGGGCTATGGGTAATAAGTGCATAAATAATTGGACTACGAAGTGGATGTATCAAAGAGAAACTTGTGTTTGTTATCTTCTTTTTCTTCTGCATGTTAACTTAAAACTGCTTAGTTTGCAGAACACCATCTCTGACCAGCGCTCGTTTTCTTTTTGCTTCTGTGCTGTTTTTCACTGAAGAACATGAAGCCTGTGTGGAATGCAGTTTAAATTATTTTTGTATATTGTGTGCAGTATACTGGGAATATTGTCTAGCAGTAAAGGTTATTACATTACATAAAAAAGTGAAGGGTATCAGTCAGTGGGGGTGTGCATTTTTTCAGCCTCACCAAGAAGCCTGAAACAAGGTCTCCGTTAATGAGTGGCAAAAGTATTCTGCTCATACATGGTCCAAAACATTTTTTCCAAATCATTTCCAAAGTATGCATAAGGGGAAATTAGAGAAATGAATTTGGAAATACAGTAAAATATACAATTGGTACATTTGTTTAATGTAAGTCAGATAGAAAGTTACTTACAGTTCCCTGTTATTGGGGTTACTTTTTAAGCCATTGTTTCTACTATAATTATATATAGCTGAAGCCTGGCCTCCTCTTTCTGAGGCATTTAATAATTATTTTTGTGATAGAAAGGGGAATGTATGGAATGTTTGCCTCAGTGAATATTAGATAACATATTTTTTCTATTTGATCTGTGCATGTTGTGGAAAATATATGTGTTACCAGACAGGACAGGCATAAATTAAACTCCTTGGTAAACATTTAAAATATATCAGAATTATGGTTTTAATTTTCTCAGAGTTTTAGAAAACATTATTTTAAAGAAATGAATATGTAAATAAGGCTAACGTCTTAAAATTTAGCATTCTTTAAATTTAGCATTTAGCATGGTAAGAAATTGAATTAGTAAAATCTAACATTCATTATCCCATGTGTATTCAAAATAGGATATGGATTTTAAATCATAGCATCCAGTGGGAATCTGGCCAACTCAAGCCATGGCACAGTTTGCCCAATTGGTTCCCAGTATTATGGATTTATTTCTTACATTTAAAATTGCAGCTCTAAGATACAGTGTTCAAATTGCTGTTCAGTCATTCAGTCACTTCCTGCTTTTCATGATCCAGCGGGCATCATTTCATCAGGATTCTCTGCCAATAACAGCTTCTTTGAGTTCTTGTAAACTCATGCTTGTGTCGTCAGGGGATAGTACCTAGCCACTTTGTCTTTTGTCAGCCTCTTTTTAAATTGCCTTTGATTATTTCAGGCATCGGGAACTTCTCCAGTGGCTCTTGCCTTCAAATCATGCATCCAAAGTATTTAAGCTTTAGTTTTATTATCAGAGCTTCCAGGGAGTAGTCTGGCTTTACTTCATATATTACTGAATGATTTGTTGTTTTGTGGTCCAAGGTATTCTTAACAATATAGCAAATTTATATAAATAAATAATTTTCTACAACACTACGAATCAAAGAAATCTATTTTTCCTTCATTTAGACAATCCACGTTTTATGGTCATATGTTACAGTGGAAAAACCATAGCCTTGACAATATATATTTTTATTGTCAGTATGATGTCTCTGTGCTTTAATATTTGTAAGTACTTGTTATAGTAAAAGATATATTAATTACTGTACCCTCATTCTTTTTTAATATAATGTTTATTAAAGAATTTTTTTACAAAGTTAAAAGTAAACATGAAAAAATATATTAAAGAAAGGTAAGAAAGATTAAAAATGTTGAAAACAATAGAAAGCAAGGTAAAAGAGGAACAAAATTACTTAAACAACTTCCAGTCTTCTTTACAGCAGTTATAGACATACTTAATACCATTTCCCCCCTTAAAATTACATAATGTAGTTCCCTTTTCCTCATATAGAGCCCTTTTTAATTGGTAAATCCAGAAATCACCAGTTCATTTTTATCCATGTTCAGCAAAGTCTAGGAAGGGTTTCCAGTCTTTTATAAAACTACTTTTTGTTCCGTCTCAAACAAGTCATTTAGGCATTTCTGCAAGCTCTACCATCTTCACAGTCCATTCTTCTGTTACAGGTATTTTTGTATTCTTCCATCTTTGTGCATATAATAATCTTTACACCCTTATCCTTGTGAATTTTTGAACTTAGGAAAATAAAGTTGTTACTGCTTCAAGAATTGGATTGGAGCAGTTGCCGGTAAGTGCAAAATCGTGCTCGCCCGAAAAGGGCGCGAAGCAACGGAAACCCCGCCTCCTGCGCTCACCAGCTGGGCTCTGCTCTAGGAAGGAGGCTCTGGCAAACCACTTCCGAAACAATTGCCTTGAAAACTGCAAGGACTTGTCCAAGCAGTCACTGCAGGGTCAGTAATGACTGAGTGCAGACAAAAAAAAAAACCACTAACCTTTGTTGTTGTTTTTGATTTTGAGCAGCAGACTGGCTTTGCACTCTCATCTTTCATCTTCAGCAAGGAAAATTCCTTAAATCTTCCTCATGTCCAGCCATAAGAATAGTATCATCATTATACTTGAGGTAAATAATGTTTCTCTGAGCAATTTTAGTTCCAATTTCTATTTCTTCCAGTCTGCCATTTCTCTACATTCTGCCTTTTTTTTTTTTTTTTGGTGCCTTCGAGTCAGTGTTGACTCTTGGCAACTGCCTAGACAAATCCCTGCAGTTTTCTTGGCAAGATTTTGGAGTGCCACTTCCTTCTTCCTAGGGCTGAGAGAGAATGACAGGCCCAAGGTAATCCAGCTGGTTTTGTGCCTCAGGAGGGACTGGAACTCATGGCCTCCTGGTTTCTAGCCTGATGCCTTAACCACTACATCTGGCTCCCTCTACATAGCAGGTAAATAAGATAACAGTGTACAATGTGATTGGATGCCCCCACTTCTTCTGATGCTGACTTGTACATCTGGCAGTTCTTATTCCATGTATTGTTAAAGTCTAGATTGGAAATCTTGATCATTATCTTGACCAGCATGAGGGATAAGTGCAGTTGTTCAGTAGTTTGAGCATTCTTCAGCACTGTCTTTTTTTTGGTATTGAAATAAGAATTGCTCTTTGCCAGGCCCCTAACCACTGCTTTCCATACCTGCTAACTAATTATAATTAGTGCTGTAACTGTATCATCTTGAAAAATTTTAGAGTTTGGCTGGTGTTTATATATATTATACACACAGAGACACACACATTTAAAAAGAAAGATTAAAAAAATACAAATATAAAGTAAGGAAGAAAAAAGAAAAAGGAAGAAATCAAAGAGAAAGCTAAAAGTGCAAGAAAAAGAAAAATAGAAAAGAAAGAAAAAAGATACAAAGAAGTGGCTTCCAATATTCTTCACAGCAGTTAACCTCTTTCTCTAAAGTTACATCATGATTCTCTTCTTTCTATAATCTATCCTGTCTAATCATCAAAGCCATAAATCACAAATTCATTTTTTTCATTTTTACCCAAAAAGTCTATAAGGGGTTTCTAGTCCTGGCTGGGGTTTTTAACCACTTCTGTAGCTTTGTTGTCAGCTGTAATTTCGAGAGCTCACTTAACTTTTCAGCGATCAAACATTTTTAATCTTTAAAACTTCTTTTTAACTTTTTTTCCCATTAGATTCTTGCCTTTGTCTTTTATCAACTTCATCTTTGCCTAAACGTTTGTCTTGAATTCTGTAAGTTTCCTAAATAAATCTCTTTTCCTTCCATTTTATTGTTATCTTCAGTTTCTTTGCAGTACATATTTAGATGTAACTCCTTGTCTCTTAATCTTCTCCAGAACTCAGCTTTTAGTTTAGATTCCTCTGTCTCTGTTGTCTTTTGTTTCCTGCTGTATCAGCAGCCAGCCATTTCACCTTCTGCTGCTCTTTGCATTTTGGGATATTTTTGTTTGCTTCATCTTAATGATGTCATGAACTTTAACTTTAATCCCAAATTCCTCTGCTACTCTGGTTATCCAACCTAATCTATTAAATCTGTTATTTGCAGAAACTACATAATATGGAGTACTGCTAAGGTTGTACCTTGTTGGTTTGTAATTTTGTTTTCCTTGGTGTAAGTTGTAATTTTGCAAAATGGAGTTTGTGAACTGGGCTTCAGTCAGCATCAGGTCTTATTTTTGCTGATTGAAAAGAACACCTTGTTTGGAGAGTATATAGTCAGTTTGATTTTGGTGTTGTCAGTCTGGTGATGTCCACATGTAGTTTTCATTTAGATTTTGGAAGAAGATATTTGCCATAAAGAAAGTCTGAATTTTCTTGGCAGAACTCTTATTAGTTTGTTTCCTGCTTTCCAAGGCCAACTTTTCTATTATTCAACATACACAACTGTACTTTCAAGTTAAGCATTTCAGTCTCCTGTAATTTATATGTTGTTGGGTTTTTTTGGGCAGGGGCGATATTTTGTTAAAAAAGTGTTACAAGTTGCACAGAATGTTCAATTTCTGTTTTCTCTGCTTCTGTGACTGCAGAACAGACTTGGTTCATCATAATATTGATTGACCTAACTTTGACACTTTCTTGTTAATAATGATGGTTACTCCATATTTTAAAATGATTTTCTTCTCTGTAGTAAAATATCTGAGCTCCTCTGGAATGATACAAAACTCATTCCAATCTGTTTCAGTTTACTTATTCATGTAATAATCAGTGTTTAATCTTGACATTTCTGCTGTGATAACATAAAGTTTCCTTGGTTGATGGTTATGACGTTCCATGCACCAATGATATACATACATTTGTACCTGAACTTTCCTTTTTGCTCTGGACACATCAGCAACTGGACATCCTTTTGACTTTAATCCAGCCACATCATTAACACCAGTGCTCTTCAAACATGTAGCTCTTTGGATGTCTTCCAATATGGGGGTCTCATCTTCCAGTATCATGCTTACATTGCCGTAGTTGTGAATGTCCATTTCTTATCAGAAACCTGGAGTTGGCTTGCTATTTCTTTTTTCAGTGAATCATATTTAGTCTGATTCCTTATCTGTGATCTGCCTTTCATGGTTGACCCTTTGGGAATGTATATTCTCAGTTATATAGCTCATAGTGTCATTGAGATCTGAAAGCCTGTTCACCAGTAGAAGGCAGAATTGCAGATAAAGTTTTACTAAAGTTGGTACTCCCTAAACTGTCTGCAAAAATAGTATGGGTACCCCAAATTACCTCCTTAAGGACATCATTATTGAAAAAGCCCTTTCATTATGTGAGAGAAATTTGATAATGGTCTCTAGTGGAGATCACAGTGTCCTAATAGGAAAATATGAGAAGGGACACTTCTTCAAGTTACATGACTGCAATCTATTTAGGGTTTATAGAGTAATACTACTTCGAATTAGACCTTGAAAAATGTCCTGGCCACCAGTGCATATAGCAAAGCACTGATATATGATTGTATCAGATAATACAGTTGGCTGTGCTTTGAACTAATTGAAGTTCTGTATCATTTTCAAAGGAAGCCCCACATGCAATATATTGTAATAATCCAGCTGGGAAATTACTGGAGCATGAAAAACTATTGCAAGGATACCTCTGTGCAGTTATGGTTGTAGCAGATATAGTAGCCTGAGCCCCTAAAGCACATTCCAAGCCAAAGTGGCCCCTTGGATTTCCAGTGACAGTGATAGATCCAGGAGTACTGTAGGCGGTATGCTAATCATTTAGGTGCAGAGCAGCTTCCAGTAACTGGCATCTAACTGGGAATGAATCCAAGCAATTTTGTCTGACAAAATCTTCTGTGTGACCCTTTAGGTGTACCTCTGAATCTCCTCTACCCAAGAGGGCTCTAAAATTGACTATTTTAGAGTCAACATAATTTAACTCAGAAGATCACACAGGCACACATCACACGGTGTATTTGCCTTTAAGCCTCAGTTGATTAGTCCTCAACCAGTTTATTAACCTTTTCAGGCACTGCTAAAAAATAAACTGCCAGTATTAAAGGTATCTGCAAGATCTGACACTATCATCAAAATGATGAAAGCAGCATTGTGTTATTGCATACAAGCTCTCCTCCTTTCATAATGTGTACAGTATCACAACACATGTACAAAAGGGGTGGAGCTTATGGTATAATTCTGCTTTCATTATTTGCCATGCCCCCCAGTCCCCTCTGTAGACACCTCTAGCTAAAAATAAGATACATTGTTGAGATCTTGTTTAGTATCGTCTTCATATGGGGGACCCTTCAATTCACACATCTGGATAAGGTCTAATATTTTTGTGCAGATATTTAAAAAGCAGAAGGTAATAATGTTAGTAATGCCACAGCATAACAGCCAAGGGTGAGGAATAATCCCGCAGTACTACTTTTTGGAATCAATCATCCAAGTAGGAGCAGAATCACTAATATAGTCCTCCCACATTCTGACTTAAAAGGATGTCATTATCAAAAGCCATGGGAGGTTGTATTCCCCCATCTTTTGGCATAGGTTATTCAAGAGGATGACCAAGTCATTTTCTGTTTCAAAGCCAACCTCAAACTGGATTGAAATGGATCTAGAAAATAGTTTCATCTAAGCATGTCTGCCATTAATGTGAAATTCTTTCCTGTTCCTTTCTCCTTGTAATCTATATTGTGTCCACTTCATCTGTTGTAAATGGCAAAATTGAAGAAGGAACAGAAGGATTACGTAGGGGTCCTGGCAGGAAATTATGTTCATGCTTGTGTATTGTTTGTACAACAGCTTAATTCAGTGTAGTCACTTTTACATTCATTGGTATGTAGTTTGTAAAGGCAACTGTTTAAAGTTTGCATTTTAAGAACCTGAGAATAAGAATGATTCATGTTAATGCACACAGGTGGTTTCTACAATGCTCTCTAGGTCTGAGTAGCTTTGGTTTTTAACCATGCAGACTTGTAGCAGGACACAGAGTTTCCTCTACTAGGCGAAGACAAGGCAAGTAGGTCAGGGAGTTTTGCAGCAACATGATGAATAGATGTACAGATGAAAGATAGGACAATTTCGGGACAAACTTACAGCTCTCTGCTTTCTATAATGCCAAAAATAAAGATGAAAGGGAAAGAATGAAATAACTGGTGGTAGTATGAAGGATAGAAAGTAGGACATTCTATCCTAAGTAGCCAGGACACAAAGTATAAGTGCCTTAGGGCCTTATACAGACAGCTCCTGAAATTACCTATCAAAAGGTATCGCTCAGCTGTTTTTCTCCCTCCCTTAACCTTTTGTTTGTTTGTGTGTACATGTGTGTGTGGTAAGAAAAAGGGTAAGAAGAAGCAGCAGAAAAATATGGAACAATTACAAATAAAAGGCAGCCTTTTTCAAATCTTGGCAACTGCATAATTGAATGAGGCAGAATTTACAAAGAAGTATGGTTTCTGTTTGGCTTTGTTTAGTACGAAGCTATGTTTGTATAACTGTGATCAACATAATGCAACTTTCCTCATTAGCTAACTGTTTTGTAATTATTCTTTTTAAAGTTCTTTTAAATCTGATATATTTTGGACTTACTGGAATGGTGAAATATGTCTTGTTTGTAATAAATGGTGCCAGAGCTCGTAGAATCTATATTTTTCCAAGCCATCATCTTTTTTGTCCTGTATACTGTTGTGATAGATTGCTTATGTCTGTATGATTGTGAAATTCTTCCATTAAATATAATGGTTGATGAAATTTGCTTTTGTGGTCAGAGGTTTTCTATGTTTAATATAAATGGAAATCTTCTGCACAGAAATTGGGATTTGACACATGAACATCCTATACATTAATTGTACTTATCCATCATTTCAGCAAATAAAATTCAGGCGGAATCAAACTTTTATAAAGCTGTCTAAACCTAATATTTCCTACTTACCTCTCAAATGCTGTTAAAGGAAATTTTAATTTTGTAAACTGAATTTTAAAGTATAGTCTAAATCCCAAGCAAATTAATGTTGAACAGAAGTAAGAAAAAAACATAATAATTGGTTAATGCTGATGATCTTATTCCAAGCTACAAGAGATTTTTTATTTATATTAACTGTAGTTCATGTTTTGTTTATATGAAATACACCACAGAACTATTCGCTAGAGTACTTGTCTTCTAAATTTATACATGAGTAATTTCTACATAACTGAGTTTATATTTAACTCGTGTTAAGCTAATTTTGTATTTAAACACTTTTTTTTTTAATGCAGGCCCAGAATGTTCTTCATCAGGATGGTTATCGGGTACTGATTCTTTGTGGCAAGCCACAGCAGGTCCACCCAGCCGTCAAAGTATCCATATCAGAAGACACAGCATAGCTTCTGACAGTGGGGACACAGGCATTGGAACTTCCTGTTCTGATAGTGTGGAAGGTCAGTAGATATGCTTAAACCAAAGGACATCTTATAGAAAATCAAGAGAAGTGTTGCTTGAATAATTGAAAAGCTGAGAAAGATACAGATAATTAACGTGACCTGTTAAAAGAATAAGAGATTGGAATACGATCTTAAGGATGATTTACTTAGGAATTAAAAGCCATTCTGTTTTTGTTTTGTTTATTTTTTTTAATTTGAGTGTAACTGTAGGATTGTATCCATCCTTTTTGTTTTCGTTCTGTTTAAAAAAAGTAAATATAAAAATCTTAATTTGAGAAAAAAAATGTAGATAGTTACAGTAGAATGCACATGCTTTATCAGTTTTTTACATGTTTTACTAATTAAAGAAGCAGGAGGGAAAAAATAAGTAGGATTTTTTTTTCCTAGTGTCACCTTTAAAATAATCTAAGGAAATGTCTCAGTTTAATATTTGTAAGTTTTCTGCAAAACATAATGTAGTATATCATGACTAACAATTTTAATGGTGTAAATTTATAAAAGTGCTGCTGAAAATATTTTATAGTTATAGGAATAATTAAAATCAAATTAATTAACAGAGTTAGTAAATAAAGAGGCAAACAAATGCCTTGTGAATGGTATAAAATGCATTTGATTTAGTCAAAGCATATGAATTCTTGTGTCCATATACAAAGGAATAGAAAGGAGGCAAAGACTCTTAATATATTTATAACATGTTACATGTTCAACTTAATGAAGTTTCAGGAGAAAAAAGGTGATACGTTTTATAAAACTCCTATTAACAAATTGAGAATGGTAAACTTTATATGAATATTCCTTATTGTTGGCATGGCCACCTGGAAAACAGTGAAGACAGAATTGTTGCAAAAAGGCCTTCGATGGCTGATGTTCATCTCGATAGAGAGGTTTCATGAATTTTTAGCTATGGCTATTTTGAGTTGTTACTGGAAGAATGCTTTTTCTTCTGCTCTCCCCCACCTTGTATAAGCATGTTTTATTGTTTTATATTGTTCTATCATATATTGTTTTAATGTATGTATCATTTTGTCATATATTTTATTGCTTTTATTATAAACTGCCTTAAGATATTTTGGCATTGTAAACTATATATAAATGTTGCATGCAGCATGGGCATGATGGTAACTTATTCTATACCTGCTCTGTCTTAATACTCTCTGTGGTTTACGGAAGAATTGAGAGACGTGAAGTGGGTTAAGAGGTGCCTGGAGTGCCACTGGAAGTCAACAAAAAATGAACTCCACTGAATACAGGTTAAAGCCACTATTAAGGCCCACCTTGTGGCACTGCCAATACTTCTCCACCCTTTTTTTTGTCTATGGATAGGCACCTAGTGGCCCTCTTTAGGGTAACCAGAGCCCTCTTGGGTAGAGGAGATTCAGAGGTACACCTAAAGGGTCACACAGAAGATTTTGTCAGACAAAATTGCTTGGATTCATTCCCAGTTAGATGCCAGCCTTGATACAGATCCTGTGGAGATGCAGTTTAGCCATGTTATCTGGGTGGAGTTTGAATCTATTGGACCTGAGGAAGTGGACAGGATCCTTATGACTGTGAGCTCAGCCACCTGCTTATTAGAACCATGCCTCTCCTGGGTGTCAAAGGCTTCCTGGGAGGTGATGTGTGGTTGGGTTTTGGCAGTGGTAAATTCTTCTTTGAGAGAGGGGGTGGTTTTTTCTGCCCCTTAAAGGGGCATTGGTCCACCCCCTCCTAAAGAAGCCATTGCTAGACCCAACCATACTGGGCAATTTTCATCCAGGATCCAACCTTCCCTTTTTAGGTAAGGTTGTTGAGAAGGTGGTCACACAGCAACTTCAGAGGATCTTAGATGAAAGATTATGTTGACCCCTTTCAGTTGGGGTTCAGGCCTAGGTATAGGACTCACACAGCATTGGTTGTGCTTTTAGATGATCTCTGGTGGGAGCAGGATGCGGGTAGTGCATCCATCCTTGCTCTACTTGTCCTTGGCGGTTTTTGATACTGTCAATCATGGTATCATTCTGGATCGGCTTCAGGGGTTGGGGATGGGCAGCACTGTATTGTGCTTATTCTCCTTCCTTTGCAGACAATTCCAGTTGATGTTAATTGGGAGCAAGAGGTCCTGCCCTCAGCCCCTGCATTTTGGGGTACCTCAGTGTTTGGTACTTTTCCGTTCCTGTTTAACCTCCTCAGGAAGCCACTGGGTGAAGTCATCCATAGTGATGGGGTGAGGTATCATTGGTATGCTGATGATACCCAGTTGTCTATCTTTGCCCCTGCTAAAGTAAGTGATGCTGTTGACTTTCTGTCTTGGTGCCTGGAGGCTGTGGGTCTCAGCCCTTTGAGGTAGTCCAGACAGGAAACCATGAGTACTAATACTACCTTTATTGTAAGGTTGCAGTAACAGAATCTTGCAAGACTGAAAGCACTTCCCCCTTCCACTACCTTTACTTTCCAGAGAAGTAGGGAGGGTCCCTTCTGTGACACTTTCTCTATCCTCATTCCTCTTTTGGACTCATATTTCTCTTATCAGGCCGTTGTCTAGGCTGTGGCTCTTCCTCCTGTCTCTCAAGGTTAGAGAATACTGAAAAATATTAAGACTGCTGATATAGATGGTATAATTTGAAAAGTAATTAAACTGTAGGTGTGATTTGCTTATGAAGAGGCTTGCAAAATATTTAATGTATATGTGAAGACTACATCTGTGTATTATGATTGCAAAAATGTCATTGTACTCATGTACAGAGGGAAAGGTAGCATGAGTAATGCAAAAACTACAGGGGATTAGTTTGATCAATGTGCCTTGGAAGGTGTTTGGCCATATTCTTACTGAAATGATACAAGAGGTGAGCAAAATTTGGGAAGCATAGTGCAGATTTATCCAGCAGGCAGTGTACAGATCAAACTTTGCTCTTCAGTAAATTACCAAGAAATAGATGAATGTGAAGAAGTACATTTGTTGATGTAGAGAAAACGTATGATAAAGCAAATAGGATTGAACTATTGAAAGTTTTGCATGAATATGGTATTGAAGGCTGGTTGCTAAATGCAATAAGAGGGATGTATGATGGAAATAAAGCATGCATGAGAATAAATAAACTGTTTAATTAAACTTTAGCACTGAGTTGGGAATATGACAAGTACATTCGATATCCTGTTGGCTATTAATATATTAATATATGTTGGTTAGGGATATGAATGTGTGCTTTAGTTTGCAGATCAAACTGTATTGCTGGCTGGGAATCTGTAAGATTTTCAGCAAACTTTATATAGACTGTATGTTGCAACAAGAAGTACGGAAACTAATTAAATGAAATATAAATAAATTTATATTATTATGTGTTAATATATCAAAACCAGTGTAGCAGTGTTTGATGGGAAAAATATGAAGTTATACACAAATTATGAAAGCAAATATAGGTAGTCCTTGTTTAGCAACTGCCTTGTTTAGTCGTTCAGTTACAGCAGTGATAAAAAAAATAACTTTACAAGCAATCCTCTCATTTATGACCTTTGCAGGTCTGTAAAGCAAAGGAAAGCTGAAGTAAGATCATAAGCGTAGTCGTGGTTTCACTTAGCAGCTGCTTCGCTTAACAACTGAATTGCTGGGCCCAATTGTGGTTGCTAAACAAGGACTACCTGTAGATGAATTTTGATACCTTTATAGAAGGTTTATTAAGGATGGAAGAATGAGAGAGAAATTTTAAGACATGCAAATGCTGGTAGGAAAGTAGTGATTAGTACCTAGTCTGTTGTGAAGAATGAATATCTGTCAAAAGAAGCAAAAATGGCTGTTTAAAAACAAGCTTCTGTCCATTTTGATATATGGAAAGAGGAGTTGATACATAAAAGCCAGTTGTATGTAATGAGAATGTTGTACAGGTAGCCTTAACTTATGACTATAATAGGGACCCGAAAATTCATTGTTAAGCGGTGCAGTCATTAAGTGAGGCATCACATGACTAAACCCAATTTTACAACCTTTTTTGCCACTGTCATTAAGCAAGACATCATGTGACCGCAACTTTCAATCTTCCCTGCTGGCTTCCCCAATTACTTTGCTTGTTGGAAGTTGGCTGGGAAGGTCATAAATGGTATTCACGTGACCGCAGGATACTGCAACCACTGTAAATGTGTAATGGTTGCCAAGTGCCCAAATCACAATCATGTGACTGCAGGGATGCTGCAACAGTTTAAGTGCAAGGACTGGTCGCAAGTCACTTTTTTCACGCCATTGTAACTTTGAACAGTCACTAAATAAATGGTCATAATTCAAGGACTACCTGTAGATAAAAAGTATGCATAGTAAAATAAGAGAAAACATAATGAATGGGTGATGAATGAATACGGATTGAATACAAAAGTGAGTAACCAATGTAAAGAAGCACTTTGAGATGGTTTGGTCACACAGAGTGAATAAATACATATTACAAAATCCGTATAAAAGAAAGTACAAGTGTGTTGAAAGAAAGGGATTGACCAAGAAAGTAGTTTGGATGGAATGAATGAGATCCTGAAAAAAAGAGAGGGGAGAAGTTTAAAGAACAAAAGGGAATGTGTTAAGTGGCATATGAACATAACGGAAGCAAGGATGATTTGTAAATACAGGAAGTTCTGGAGAGGTATTACGAATGGTGTTTGTATAAACTATCTTTAGCTATTTTTCTTTTATCTCATCTCATGCTTTTAATTCTTTGTTTTATTATTTTTTACTTTTCTGCACCTTATAGAACATTGCTTCCCCGAAAAGGGAATAGGTGTGATAGAACTATTTGAATACCTGTAGTTAACGTGTGAAAAAAGTTAGTCCATATTTGGATGAAGAACAAATTACGAAAAAATCTAAGATGTGAAGAAATATATGTCTAAAAGAAGTAAACCCTCAGTTTTCAGAAGTCAATAAAAATGCTAAAAAAGAAGGAGCAGAAGCTGCTAATTATATAATATTTCCGATTTTTGACTGATTAGGTATAGTATGATGATAACAAATAGGTATTAGTTCTATTTTGTTAATTTAGTAGTAGTAGTAGTAGTAGTAGTAGTAGTAGTAAATTATTATATCTTAAATGAGGGTAGTTAGTAGAATACTTCAAAAATAGGCACAAGACATAGAGAAGATACCACACTAATCTGAAAATCATTGTACTGGGTTATCAGCAGGCTTCTGGGCCCAATTCAATGTGCTGGTTAATGCTTTTAAAGCCATAAAGGGCACATCACTGGGATTCATAAGGCAATCTCTTGGCAAAATTATTTTGGCAGACCCATTTTTAGATTATTTGATAAGTAGGGCAGATTTCTTTGTTGAAGATTTCTGGTCTTTGAGAGGTTTATGGGGTGTAGATAATAGGACTTCTCCGTTGCAACCCGAACACTGTGAAATCCCCCCAAGATTTGGATACCCCCAGTGTTCCTTAATGTTATAAACCAATTAAAATCAGTATTGTTCTAACATGCCTTCAGCCACGGATGGCCATCACAGATATTGCTGCTGTATTATTAGTTTTTTTTCTTTTTTGCCTATATTGTTTCTATTTAATTTATCTGGGGCTAGAGTTAAGGTTAAGGTTAGCTGTCCAGAGTCATTTGAGATTGGGTTGGATTATAAATACTACAAATAAATAACAATAATGTGGCATTTTTGTTGTTGTTTAGTCGTTAAGTCGTGTCCGACTCTTCGTGACCCCATGAACCATATTGCGCCAGGCCTTCCAGTCCTTCACTGCCTCCCTGAGTTTGCTCAGTTTCATGCTCATTGCTTCAGTGATGCTATCTAACCATCTCATCCTCTGCCGTCCTCTTCTCCTTTTGCCTTCAATCTTTCCCAGCATCAGGGTCTTCTCCAAAGAGATCTCTCTTCGCATTAGGTGACCAAAGCATCTGAGCTTGAGCTTCATTATCGATCCTTCCAATGAGCAATCAGGGTTGATTTCCTTTAAGATTGACTGGTTTGACCTCCTAGCAGTCCAGGGGACTCTCAAGAGTCTTCTCCAGCACCACAGTTCAAAGGCATCAATTCTTCGGCGCTCAGCCTTCTTTATGGTCCAGCTCTCACAGCCATACATTACTACTGGAAAAACCATAGCTTTGACTATGCGGATCTTCGTCGACAAGGTGACGTCTCTGCTTTTTAATATGCTATCTAGGCTTGCCATGGCTTTCCTCCCAAGGAGCAAGCGTCTCTTAATTTCATGGCTGCAGTCTCTGTCTGCGGTGATCTTAGAGCCCAAATAAATGAAGTCTGTAACTGCTTCCATTTCTACCCCTTCTATTTGCCAGGAATTGATGGGTCCAGATGCCATGATCTTAGTTTTTTTAATGTTGAGTTTCAAGCCAGCTTTCGCACTCTCCTCTTTCACCCTCATCAAGAGGCTCTTTAGTTCTTCTTCACTTTCTGCCATTAGGGTGGTATCGTCTGCATATCTGAGGTTGTTGATGATTCTCCCTGCAATCTTAATTCTGGCTTGTGATTCTTCCAGCCTGGCATTTCTCATGATGTACTCTGCATATAGGTTAAATAAGCAGGGTGACAGTATCCAGCCTTGTCGTACACCTTTCTCTATTTTGAACCAATCGGTTGTTCCATGACCGGTTCTAACTGTTGCTTCTTGGCCCGCATACAGATTTCTCAGGAGACAGGTAAGATGGTCTGGTACTCCCATCTCTTTAAGAATTTGCCACAGTTTGTTGTGATCCACACAATCAAAGGCTTTTGCATAGTCAATGAAGCAGAAGTAGATATTTTTCTGGAACACTCGTGCTTTCTCCATGATCCAGCGAATGTTGGCAATTTGATCTCTAGTTCCTCTGCCTCTTCGAAACCCAGCTTGTACATCCGGTAGTTCTCGGTTCATGTATTGCTGAAGCCTAGCTTGTAGGATTTTGAGCATAACCTTGCTAGCATGTGAAATGAGTGCAATTGTGCGATAGTTTGAGCATTCTTTGGCATTGCCCTTCTTTGAAATTGGAACATAAACTGACCTTTTCCAATCCCGTGGCCACTGTTGCGTTTTCCAGATTTGCTGGCATATTGAGTGCAGCACTTTAACACCATCGTCTTTTAGTATTTTAAATAACTCAGCTGGAATACCGTCATCTCCACTAGCTTTGTTGTTAGCAATGCTTCCTAAGGCCCACCTGACTTCACTCTCTAGGATGTCTGGCTCAAGGTCAGTGATCACACCAGCGTGGACATCAGGGACATTACTGATAATTAAAAATGCTAAAACCATGGAAATCATACATGTTGCAATTAATTATCACAATACATGCCTTTATAGTCCTTTTTATTTTTCACAATTCCTTGTAAGCATGTATATAAATGATAGAGTAAGGATTGTGCTATTTTTATTTAAGTATACTTTTATAGTTCATACAGAATAGTAAAAATAAGAATGTAGATTATAAAATAGAAGTTGGGGACAGAAATAGTTGTCTCCCAGAACCACAGTTTACTTTTTCAGTGCTCTGCAGTCTCTAACCAAAGGATTGGTTATCAGCAGTAACGTTCCTCTGTGGCTTTTGTAGACTGTAATTAGTCTCATCAGACTTCTGTATGTAACACCATCTCTTTCTTTACTGGGCATGCTTTTATTAAACATTCATGAATAAAAAATACAAGATTAGAAACCATTCTTCACAGTATATATAAATCTTTGATAAGCCTGCAGTTTGAAGATTTAAATGTCATTCCCTTCTAAAGGATGTTCAATGTTCACTCTTTTTTATTATTGGTTCCATTTATATCCTAGCTTTTTTCCAGGAGTTTAGGCTGACAACAATTAAAGCAGTAAAATCAATTTTAAAAAGACTACAAATAATTACCAGAAAATCGAGTAAAAATTCTTCGGAGCTGTTGAGATGACAATAAAAATTAAAAATTTTACACTTCTTTGGATTGGATTGCCTTTTTAAAGAGGAAGACATTAATTAATCAGTTTAATATCATAGGTCTAATTGAAGAATAGGGTGTAAGATTAGTGCTGGATCCTCTGTCTCCTTAAAGGTTATATGGGAGTTCAGTATGAGCTATATTAAATCTTACTTCCCAACATTTTGCACAGTTATAGTGTCTTTCAAGAGAGCGTGGGAAGAGTACAATATTGTTTCTCCTTCCTGCTTGTAGCCTGATTTTAACAAGCTTCAATCTGTTTTATGGTTCTTGCCCATCTTAAAAGGTAACTTCAGCATGTTGTTTGTGTTTCCTGATTGCATTTGCCAAACAGTGTATATCTATTTTAATATCTTTTTTCCTGTACAAACTGATTATTGCCAAATCTTTTTTTTCTTCTTGTGTATGCCTCCTTTTCTTCAGTGTTCCTAGAAAAAATGCTAAGGAGCACCATAATAACTGTCAAAAGTTAAGCAGATGATAGGCAAATACTGAATATGCCTCAGCTAAACCTGTTGCTTGAGATTTGTTTTTTCTTTCAAAAATATTCTGATTGAAAATAAAGTGAAGTGCAAAACAGTGTGATGTTCTTAAATATAATATGTTGAAAGTACTTTAGGCCTTCAAATTCAGGGGCACAGTGCAATGAAAAATGGTGAAAGAGATAAAAAAAATAGCTATAGAGTGGATATGCATTGCTTTTCTTTAGCAGTGAATAATGGTTAACAGTCGAGTGAGAATCTTGTGCCTAGTGGCTGCTTCATCTTATTTATTTTCCTCTTATATCTGAACTGCAGGCCTAAACCGCAGATTATAGTTCATCAGAGGAAACAAGTGTTTAGTTGAACCCAGTTCATTTTTTTTTTTAAGAAATAATAGTGGATGGAAGACAAGGGTTTAAAAAAAAGGCTAATTACTTTTGTTAGAGAGAAAGACGACTTAATATTTATTCAGCTCCACTGATTTTTTTATGAGAAGAATTTGAACTGATAGTGTTATATGCCCCACTTCTTTGAATGGTATGACATTCCATGAGCAATGCTTCAGGGTTTAGTAAGGGTTTTTTTGGGTTGAAAAATAGAGAATTATGGCACACTTTATTTATTTACTAGATGCACGTTCTGCCTTTTCTCTGACAGCTCAAGATGTTGTACATGAGGGTCTCTTTGAGTGTGCAAGGCAGCATATAAGGATTGGGGTTTGCAGACGTGGTTTTATCTGCATGGCAGGTTACAGTTTATGCTTCTCCCCAAAGTTTTTGGGTTGCAGGATGTCCCACAGTTTTATTCTACCCCTATATTTTTCAATATTTATATGAAGCTGTTGGGTGAGATTATCAGGAAATGCAGGACACAGTGCCATCTTTAGTGGATGATACCCAGATCTTGTCTTTCCCTTCTCTGACAGATGTGTAGGCCTCCATAATCAACTCCTGCTTGGACCAAACTGTAGTGCAGATGCAGCATAACAAACTAAAACTGAATTCAGACTAGCCCTAAGCTTTGGCTCTTAGTGAAAACTCAGATTGGCAGGGTACTGCTCCGCATTTTTGGATGAGATTGCAGTTCCTCTGAAAGAATATTTTCATAGTTTGGAGGTACGTCACAATCCTGCAGCATCCCTGAGTGCTCAGGTGAGTGCGGTAGTGATGAGTGCCAACTTTCAGTTATGCTTGATTAATCAGCTGACCTTGCTTCCATGACCCATGCGCTGGTTAACTCTCACATAGATTATTGTGATGCATTTTAAATGCTTATGCCTTTGTAGGAAACCAGGAAATTATAACAGGTCCAGAATGCTGTGTCTAGGCTTCTGTCTGGTATCACCCCTGAGGAGCATGTGTCACCTATCTTGTTTCAATTGTACCAGCTTCATAATCACTTTCCAAGCCAGATTCAAACTGCTTGTTTTAACATATAAATCCTTTAGAGTTTGGGTCTCACCTACCTTTAGGACTACCTTCCCCATTATGTCGCCAACCCAAAGATCCATTCATCTTCCATGCATCTGTTACAAGTGCTACTTAAAAAGGGGGCCTAGCAACCTCTAGTGGCAGCACCTTCTTGCTTGCAGAACCAATATTGTGATATTCCTTCACCCTAAGGAACAGACTTCACTCTCAGAGGCTAATTTTAAGAGGAATCTGAAGATCTGTTTGTATAGTAAGCATTCTCTTAATCTTAGTACTTTTATGATTTTGTATAATGGTTGATTTTTATGTTCGTTCATTCATTTGTTCATTCATTTATTTATTTATTTATTTTGTATATTGACCAAATCTCAATAATATTTGCTTTTATTGCTATTATTTATTGTTTTATTATTTGATTTGATACTGTTTTAACTGATGTTACTTATTTTTGTTTAATGCTATTTAGTATTTGGTAAACTGCCATGGGCTGGCCGGCCAGAAGCAAATGAGTACAAATGAGACAATAAATAAATGCTTTCTTTGAAAGTCCCAAAGCAGAGAGTTTGAGTTTCAAACAGGTCTAACTCTGTAACTTCTCAATTTAGAAATTAAGCAGAGGAGTGTGTGGAGAGTGTAGCTTTGAAATAATTAACAATGTTCTGTAAGTGGGTATTTAAAAATTATTTGTGATATACCTATCTACTTGTTTTGTCCTTATCATTTTCTATGTAAAGGTAAAAGACTTGTAGTTTCACTATGTTTCATATGCAGAAGAAATGCGGGTTTAGTCCTGCCCCTTTCAGCTAAGGACTCACTGCAGAGTTTTTGAAGATAATTGAGTTAGATCCAGAATTGGGCAGAACAGAAGTTTTCAACTTAAGGTCCCTTTGAGTGCAGGTAGGCTTCTCACCTCATTCTCCCTCCCCCTCAAAGATCCCTAAGAATATAGAAATATGGTCTTCAAAGTTGGGGGACCTTCTGAAGAAATAGAGGAGGGAATGCCAGGGGCCTAAAAGCAACAACAACACAACTAAATCAACAACAGAAACTCCTAACCCCCCTTTTTTCAGCAGGAAATCTTTGCTTGGATCCCAATTGCTTCTGTGAATAAAAGGAGGAGTCCTTAGAGGTCCAGACTTGTTCCAAACCATTGCCTCTTAGCCTCAACATCTCTATCAAAATGTGGGAAATTGGCTAACTTTGATGGGTATTAGTTGAAAACAAATACAATAAAGACTACAAATCACTTTGAAAACCAGGAAATACAATTGTGGAAAACATTGGTTTCTCAAGATAGCTGTAGTTTCAGGGGTTCACAAAATGATTGTTGCAGGAACATAGGAACAGACTCTCTATTAAAAACTAAGTTGATATCTTTAAAGGATACATTGAATACAAATAATTAGTAATATTAGTAATATGCATTTGGTGGCATTGTGTGCTCCAACTAAGGCAGTATATTTGAGTGATAATAAAGTGATATTTAATGCTAGAAAGGCAGAGGAAAGATAAGAGAAGAAAAATGTAGACCATCTTTCAACATGGTGGAATTCCATGGAGAAAAGCAAAAAGCTTACATCCAGGTTTTTTTTTTCCTTCTAACGTATGCACTTAGTGGAGGAAGCAACTGTCTTGGCAGCGTGATGTATTGATTTCTAAGTTGGAGACTGAAAGTCTCTAAGATTATGTAACAGAAGACTGTAATTAGTTGGAAAGTGAACTGGCTGTAAATCAAAAATGGCTTTGTAGACCAACCTGCTCATTTTGTATTGAACTGGAGTTAAATATGACTCTCACTTTTCTATTGGTTTTTTAACTATTGCTAAGCAACCAAGCATTAAAAAGAATTACATGAATATCAGCTTGTTGAATTTAAATATATATAAGATGTCTTCCAATATGAAAGAAAAAGGTGTTATCACATGACTTTAGTAGTTGATTAATGAGATATTGAAATACTGTGATTTTGAGAAGCATAGCTATCAGAAGTGACATCTAACAACTATTTGTGCCTACTGAAAATCTCTCTTTTTTATCTAAATTTAAAATATGGATATAAACATGTTTGTTCTCCACTATTTTAAAGCATAGACATTTACCCCCTGTCCTCCTCTCATAAAAAGACTCTGGAACTTGGGTCAAATTCAGCCAGCATTAAGTTTTTTGAGCCATCTTAGGTGCAAAGATTGTTGGTTCAGTTCTCTCACTGAAATTCCATGTAATTCAAAGTGCTTAATAAATTGGGATTACACTTTTGCACACATAACTGATAATACAAAATTATAATAGCTGTTCTGTGAATTGCTTACTGTAAAAGAGGATAAAAGAAAGAAGCAATAAACAATATCAAAGTCTTTAAAATAAAGGGATCTAAAAAATTGAAGTCTCTTTAAATATAGCAAAATGTTTGGCTGTCAGTCTCATTGTATGTAGTTTTGGAAGCTCAAATGCCACATGAGAAGAGGGAACAGGATTACATGAAAACTATAAAAAATATAAGATCTCAGAAAAAGTAGAGGTTGGCCCTGAAGCAGTAATAATCAACCAACACAAGATAGAAGATAATATCATGCTATACTAATAAAATTATAGAAAGCAAAAGCAATTGCTGTGATATCATTCATTGTTTAAAAAGCAATGTTGATGCAGATTGTTGAGAAACATAGGGACAGAATAGTGCCTGCATATTTTGCTGTGCATTGTGTATTCTGTAAGAGAATTCTTTTAAAAATTAAAGCTGTGACTCCAAGGATTATGGTTCGGGGAAGGGATTTTCCCTTTCCATTTTCTCCCAGGATATGCATTATTACGAGTGGTCACAAAACTCTGCAACTCTCACTGGGCTTAATGTTTCAAGTTGGTTCTCTTCCAGAGTTAATACCTATCAGACATAAGAAGGATAGAGCAGGTGCTGGAGTTCCCCACCCTACTGTACTCCTGTATTTTTCACAATCTGCTTTTAATTCTCCCTCTCAGTATTTCAGCAGGTAATGTGCAAATTCAGTTCTCCCCAAGCTTCTACTTCGAGAAAAAGAACTGTGCTGTCCATATGGATGTTGACTAATATGATTTACAGCTGGAAATATTTAAGAGTCTTAAATGAAACAATGTGTGTGTTCAGAAATTCCACCAAATATCTGAAACCATTGTCAGAGCTAGGAGGTATGATGTGGAACTTTTAATACCTGCATCTAGTTACCAGATGGAATGCTTGAATGTTTGTTTATTGAATTTATTTGTTGCCATACAGACTTCTGGCAGCTTACCAAAACAAAAAACAAAAAAAACCCCTACATTCAAACTACAGTATAAATATGATATAAACAAACAATAAAAAGTTCATTGTAAGATCTAAAACAAAAACATCTAAAATGATGATGATGTTAAAATGTCCACAGTACAACTAGGCAAACCAATCAATAACATCATATACTGTAGCATAAATAATTACTGCATCAATCTCACAGTAATAACACAGGATGACCACAAGTTCCAGAATCTCTTACACTCATAAAATACCTTTAGTTTCAAAACATACTTGACTATCTGAATGTTTAGCATGTTGGGCAATTACATTCCTGCAGTAATGTTATTTCCCTCTAGATTATAAAGATCTATCCCAATAATGCCTTTATTTATGTTTGCAAACATAATGTTAGAATACTGAACAGATAGTTTACTACAGTGTCTTTATAACAAAATAGTTCCTTGGCATCTTGTTGGTAGAATGGCTGATTTAATAGGGGATACACAATTACAACAGCTCCATCCAGTCTAATAGAATAAAATTAATGTCATATTCTTCAAAGCTGCTTTTCCCACATATAATAAAGGCTTCCAATCCTTTTTATAATTGATTGGTGTTCAGGTTGAAGATGTAGAACTACCTCGTTTAGAACATTGAACTGTTTGGTATCTTAACAATTCATTAGGAAATCAATAGGCTTTTAGGACATTACAGAATTCATTAGGTGTAAATAAATATACTTGCTAAGTTTAAAATCAGTGATTCAATTTTTATAGAGTCAAAGTAAATAGGAATCCTGTTATCATACTGTATGATCACTTTTAAGTAAATGAAAATGAATAGCAAAAAAATTTTTTTATTGCAAACTGAACGTTATACCTCAACTATTATGATTTTCAGTATTCAGTTTGGATGTATGGATTAATATTTTTAAAAAATCTTATTTTATTGGAGTAGTGCCTCATCTTTGTAAGAAAAATCTAGGTCAGATGGGCCTGTTGTTTCAAAGGTCCGATGAGGCAAGAACCAATCTCTAAGCAAGATATGTAGCCTTTAGCAGAACAGAAGTCCCAACTCATCTCATCCCATCAAACCGCACCCCCATACCTCATTTTCTAGTATCAGTCAAAACTAGCATTCTTCTGAAAACATTTTGGAACCTAGACTAGAGAAGGTCAGCAAAAAGTATGTTCTTGAAAGGCACAGGTAAAGTCCTGTCTATTTTAAATTTTATAAGCTTACCTATTACTATAACTAAGGGATGAAAATAGGCATGTTTTTACGCCTATTTTTACCTAATAAGCTGTGCATCTACCACGCAGACTACTGAAAGATTTCAATTAAATGCAAAGCAGTGTGTTTTTTATTAGATGTAGTTATCCTTTTAAAAGGTTTGATATTTTTGTCATTGTTTTAGTGCTTGAAAGTGGCTTGGTTAAGGCAGTCACCCTTTAACAAGTAAGGAGAATATTATGCTGCCTCTTCCCCACAAATGACTCTATTAAATTGTAAGGTAAATACTTTACAAAGCTTAATCTTTTGAAGAAGTAACATGGTTTATCAGTTACCTTATATAACAAGTTCATTATGGAATTGAATGTTCTGGCAGATTATCACTGAACTGTCCCTAGATTAAATCCACACCCTTTCACTGAACTATTTATAAAAAACTGAGAGTTTTAATACTTTAACAACATCCATTTAGCAGTCTAATACAGTTTAAATGGAAATTGGATTAATATATTGATATAACAGGATTGGCAAAACCTGCTATTGCTTGTTTTTTATCCTCTGCATTAGAGTGTAAAAATGGTCAGAACTTCAGTGATTTTATATTGTATATGTTTGTAAAGTTAAGATAAACATGATTGTTTCAGTATTTTATGAAGATGCTGGAGGTCTATTCCTTTGCTGAACTCCTCACCAGCATGTAGTTGCAAATTATTATCAGCATGTAGTTGCAAATTATTTTTACATGGTATTACCCTTTGTTGTTTAAAGAGCACATGAAAATATTACTCTTATTTTGAGAAAAGTTACCCAATAACAGTCCAGTGTCCTTCCAATACATGTCTTAAAAATCAAGTTATTAATTTATAATCTGTATGTGTTACAGCTACATGCCAAAATTAAGCAATTCTAAGCATATTTTCTCCTGTTACCCTAAGGATTAAAAAAAAATGTTATGAAGTATTCTACTGGCATACATGCTTTGCTGTGTTTTGCTGTTCTACTACATCATCTGAAACATTTAGTGATAAAACAGGTCTTACAGCTTATATGTGCATGACCTGATAAACTTTCCAAACTTCTCCTAATCTAGTTTACTTTGTAATGAGTATATGCACTTAGACTTAAAAAAAAGGTGCACACATGTATATATTTCTGTCTGTAACACTATAATGTAATATCATATACAATGCTATTCCTTTTATTTGCATTTCTATCAGTAGTTTGCTTTAAAATCTTATCTATCTATCTATCTATCTATCTATCTATCTATCTATCTATCTATCTATCTATCAAATTTATATGGCCGCCCATCTCACGGAAAAGTGACTCTTGTTGTTGGTTTTAGTTTATTAGGACATTTATTTTGTTGTTATGCAAAAACATTATATACTTG
This sequence comes from Python bivittatus, assembly GCF_059951505.1. Classification (NCBI taxonomy): domain Eukaryota; kingdom Metazoa; phylum Chordata; class Lepidosauria; order Squamata; family Pythonidae; genus Python; species Python bivittatus. The sequence continues at coordinate 63,330,286 of NW_028277030.1, read as the reverse complement.
AATGATGATATAAAACACTTTTCCCCCAGGCTTCTGAAAAATCACCTCTGTGTGTGGTGTGCAAGAGTGTATGTGCATGTGCACACAGTGGGTGTCACATTTCAGCCTAGTAGCTTTACTGAGGTTGGATTTGTTGTTATAGTTAGATGACACAAAAAACATTAGAAGCTGCACTGTGTAAAATAGCTTCTGAATTGGATATGGAGGAGACTTTAATGAATAGTCCACAAAGTTAATTACTATATTCAGATATGATAATGTTTAATACTTTGCTCTTACATTTAGTTCTTAGATTCTGAAACTATTTTCTTATTCATATATTTATGTTGCTCTGAATTAAAAATAGTTTTAGGGAGTACCTGTTCTCAAAGAAGAAATATATCATTGGTGGAATCCAAAGTACAGTTATTAGGCAGTGAGCATCATTGGACTCCAAGATGTCATTTTTAGGAATGTTTTCTGTTTAGAAACATTTCACTGTCTAAGAACCTATTTTTCCCAATTTTTAAATAAGCATTAGAAGTGAAAGTTGCTCATTACTTTTTATTTTTCAGTAGCATAAATGTTGCATGCTATAATAATATGCTCAATAAGATGGATATTATAATTTTATATTCATTGTTTAATGGTTTGATAACAAATAGGAAAAAATGAGAGTGTCATTCTTGGAATCAACACAGTCACCTGCATTTTCCCCTGGCTATTTCCATGACTAGTAGCCCATTTTATAATAGATAATTCACTTCAGTTACTTTATTATATTTTTCCAATCCAATGTAATGTTGGAAATAAATTATGTAAAGGGCTCAGAACTCTGCCCATTTGTCCATCCATCAGCAGGATCACTTGTTTTGAGGGGGGGGGGTAGAAGGCAGCAAAAGAAAGAATGAGTTTGAAAATGGGTTGGATAAGGGTCAACGAAGGGGGAAAAAATCATCAATGTGCCCCATGGAGAGGCAGCGGGACAGTGGCTCAGAATGTTTCTGATCCCTTCATTCTTAGCCCCCCTTCCCTCTTGGTCACATGATCCAGAGCAAAGCTATTATTAAGACGTTAAAAAAAAATCCAGGAGTCATCCTGTTCATACTTTCCCTGCCTTGCTTGAAGTGTGATTATACCTCTTATTACCTTATTACCTTCTGTTCACAGGCAGCTGTAGGAGTTTATCAATCTTAAATAATGATCAAAATATGCTTTCCACCTAGACTTTTATTAAATTTAAAATGAATCTCAGTATACGGTACTGTTAAAGATTAAGGAGTTGGCCTAAGAGAAGCTGCTTAAAATTCACCTTCACAAATTACAAGAAGGCTCCTGTCAACCCAACAGGTCGAAAACTCACATGAGTAGATAAATGGGTACTCTCACTCCGGTGGGAGGAAAAATGCTGGTGGCGCTTGCACGGTAGTTGGGAGCAGCTGCCGGTAAGCGCGAAACCGCACTCGCCCGAAAAGAGCACGAAGCAACAGAAACCCCGCCTCCTGCGCTCGCCAGCTGGGCTCTGCTCTAGGAAGGAGGCTCTGGCAAACCACTTCCGAAAACAATTGCCTTGAAAACTGCAAAGGACTCGTCCAAAGCAGTCACTGCAGGGTCAGTAAATGACTGAGCGCAGACAAAAAAAAAAAAAAGCCAAAATATGGTTTGCTTGGATGTTTTGTTTAGTGAGATGTGAATAAGAGACAGTGATTAAAGCCTAAACTGTTTTAAACCAATCAACCAATGTCTGAATCCATGATTTGTTGTTAATTTACAGCTTGGAACTATGGTTAGTCTGCTTTGTGAATAGAGACACATGGCTTCATTCTGTTTTTTCTAGTTTATTCCTGATGCTTCAGATCATTTCACAAAGTTGTCAAACAAGTTATGATCACACAAATCATGAATATTGTCCTTGTCTGTAAAACTGATGGAGAAATAATTACCTTTTTAGATTAGACATATTGAAAAGTCTTATTTCTATAAATGCAGCTTGTAACAGAAATGTGGCAGGATTCTTGCCACTCAGTTCAATTCTACTTTAAGCAAGTGGTAGAGCATTTGCTTTGCCTACGAGAAGCCTGGAGGTTCAACCCCTGTTGTTTCCTAGTGCTGTTGGAAACATTTCACCTGAAAGCCTGGAAAGTCGCTAGCCAGTGGTGATGGTGCTGGGTTAGATGCTGTTCAGTGATGTGACTCAAAAGAATAGAAGACTTAAATATTGTATTAATCTTCTTGTGACTCTTTAGTCATTTAAAATTCATAATCACTGTATGTCCTCTGCTATAGTCTATTTCTTAACCATAATCCCATATCTTTTTTCCTGGATTAAATTCCATTTATGGGATTTATTTTTGAGCAGGCAACTATAGGATTGTGTGACTCAGGAAATTAATATTTTTTAACTAAAAATAGTGCCTGTAAATATATCTATACAGTGGTACCTCAGGTCATGAACTTAATTCGTTCCGCGACTCTGGTCGCGACCCGAATTGGTTGCGACCCGAATCAAATTTTCCCATAAGGTTCAATGTAAATATGGTTAATCCGTTCTGAACCATATGTATTTTTTTTTTAAATCACAAAAATATGAAACAAAGTATAGTACAGTACAGTACGAAGAGAGAGAACACTAACCTTGCTCAAGGCGACTTCTGGCATAGAGGACAGGAAGGCGGGTGGGGAGGCGGTTATTGTTTGGAGGGAGAGTTCCCCTTCCCTACAGGAAGCCACGACCATGTGTCACGGGAGGGAAAATGGCTGCAGATCCTGTTCGTCACCCGATGCGGAGTTTGTGAACGGAAGCAAAATTTTGCGAATGGTGCTGTTCGTGAACCAAATTGTTCGTGAACAGAAGCGTTCGTGACCCAAGGTACCACTGTACTTATATTTTATACCTAGCTTGAAGTGAAATCTGACACTTGTGTCTGTCCACTTTGTTGCCCGACTTTTCTTATGAAAATGTTGAATATTCCAAGAGCATTAACTTGGCCAGAGTGGCTGTGGTTGGCCTTCCCCATATCCTGTCTATAATTGCCTGGGTGGTTATGAACAATATTGCTTCTTCGGCACAATTTGTATTAAGGGTGTTTAGTGTTTACTTTGCTGTGGCAGTAAAGCTCTGGGAATATGAAAATACTTGCATATGTGAGGTATAATATAACATTAGAATACATTATCCAGGAAATATTATATAGAGAGATATCCATAACAGACAGACATTGGAGTGAAAAAAACTAACAGAAGAACAAACCATTACACAGGCTCTGGAGTGTATTGTCTTATATTTAGTTTTAATACCAGTATTTTAATTGAATGAATATGTCTGGTGCAACAGTCTTCTATTATTGTGGGATACTACCAGGGCTGTGGAGTTGGAGTCATGGAGTCAGAGTCGGAAGCAATTCTTAGGTTACTGGAATTGGAGTCAGTAAAAATGTACCAACTCCAACTCCTAATAAATTTAAATTGTATATAATATAAATAAATTTTTGAACTAGTACAGAAAGTTGTTCATGAATTTCTTTTATAGTTTCTTTATTTTATATCCTATTACTTTATACTCTATAGTCTTTTGATAAAAATATAACCCAGTTGTTTTTATTTTTTAGCTTTTATCCTTTGATTAAACTATAAGGTTACTCAATGTTTGTAATTTCTTTAATAAATAAAATAAAAAACCCAGAATGTCTTAGCTATAGCCTTTAGACCCAAGTTTTAACAGGTTAGGGTTCTAAAAGGTTGCCTGCTGATTCACATTGGCAGTGATGAAATGCCTTATATGTTGCATGCTTGCAGTCAATATAGGAAATATATAATTAGTATATTTATAATTTATTTCCTATATTGATATATAGTTAAAGGAGTTGGAGTCGGAGGTACCATGAGTAAAGGAGTCAGAGTTGGACTCAAAGGTTTTATGTGCCGACTCCACAGCCCTGGATAATAGTGTAGCATCTAGCTTCACAGATGATTTTTATCCACAGCAAACGACTATGCCCTCAATTATCATATATATTCTCAAATCAAGAAACCTATTATAACAATGAGGAAAAATTGAGAATTTTCAAAAGGGCTAGCAGAAAAGGCATTTAAGCATTTTTCTATGGAATTAATCACAAGAAGAAATCTTATTCATGATTTTATCCATAGAAGCACCCCTCCTGAAAGTTGAGAGACATTTTACATGGTAGTAATAATAGAGATTTCTTCTCCTTGAAGAGTGTTTACTTGATTTTTGACAATCCTTCAAAAGCCCTTTCAGCCTTGGACGACAGTCCATATAATTCATAATGCATCAGCAGGTGACAGAATCTGCCCAACATTGGCTGATCTCAAAACATACAAACAAGGATCAACTTGCTTAGTACTTGGATGGGAGACCACCAATAAAGTTTAGGTCTGTAGTCTAGATTAGGAAGCTGAAAAATATCTTGCAAGTAGGTAATAGCAAATCTCTTCTATAATCTTACCAATAATAGAGCATGGATGTATCCGTGGAGCTGATTTCAGCTTGAGCATGACTCCCTTTAATTGTTAATACTGTAGTAAAAATTGGATTTGGCCGGTCTGTTTTCTTTTAATTCTAGGGTGGGCATCCTTTTTTGGCCTCAGGGCAGCACTTTGCTTTTAAGCCCTGCACATTTATGTGGATACTAATGTGATAATACTACTGGGAGGGAGGTGAAATTTTCAGCATAGAGTTGGGCTTAAAAAAAAAAAAAGGAATAAATTTGAAAGCTGAAATGGATATCTTACATCTTGGAGAAACATAAGGTATCCACTTGGATTTTTTATCCCTCCATGAAGGGAGGGGGGAACATGCCCCATCGTTTTTCAAGTGACTGGTTTTTGTTTTTTTAAAAAAATATTCAAACCTCTCAACTGCCCATGCAAAAAAACGAAATCCCAAACCCACAAAACTACAGATCAAACGCCTTGTCCCTGCCTACTTTGGAGGTCTCTAGAAGGCAAAATGAGGTATAGGAAAGGTTTGTCAACGGCCTCTTTAAAGTATGTGCTGAGAAATGAATACCGTAATCAAGTGGGACTTGACCAAAGCAGAATACAGTAGGTAAGACAATTATTTTTTGTGGTGTGGACTCTCTGCTTGTGGTAATTGCATCTCAATATAGTATTTGTCGTCTTAGCAGGTGCCTTACACTGTTGGCTCATGTTCAGTTTGCAGTTTACGACAACACACAGATCCTTTCACATATAGTACTGTCAAGCCAGGTCCTCCCCGTCCTATACTTTATCTTTTTTTTTCTCCCCTGGTGCAAGTTTTTACATTTCTCCCTGTTAAATTTTATCCTGTTCCTTTCGTCTCACTGTGCAGATGCCAGTCCTCCTAATGTTGTGTAATCTGCAAACTATAAAATCATTCCCTCAGCCCCTTTATCCAGATCATTAAAAATGTTGAACAGCTCAGGGCCTAGGACACAGCCTATGGCACTCCACTCCATAATGCTCTCTGGTTTGATAGCTCTTTTAAATAAAATATAGTACAGCATGAGAATAATATAATGGTAAATTCATTTTAGATTTTGTGGAGGAACATTAGCAGAGGGATGAGCAGAAAACAATGAGTATAGTTAAAAATAAAATACTTTAGTTTAACTTTGACCTTAATTTCAGATGACCAAGCATTTTTATTATATCTGGGTTTTTTAATATTTACTTAAATTAGAAGATGTAATAAGTGGGAAAAAAATCAAGGATAAAACTGAATGAACCTGCACTGCTTGCCAATCTGAATTCCACATTGCTGACAAGCCAGCCACAGGGCCCATAGTCTTGGATTAATTGTGATTTACAGCAAGAGAGAAGGTCTGTGAAGACAGCATGAAAATGTGCCAGGAAACTTAACAGTGAGATAGACTCTGTAGATTTGAATTGAGAGCATCTTATGTTGATTGAAAAAGGGCCACTCCAAGTCAGTTTTTCTTTTAGCTTGGAAATCAACGCTGAAAAAAAACCTTGCTGCATTGGTCATAGTGATTATTATCAGTTCTCTTTCTTGTAAGCTACTTTAATTTAAATAGTTCTTGTAGCTATATCACAGTGCTGACATCATTATGTTTTCCATTTAAAGTAATTGTTATCAAAACCTAGTTGTGGGGGTTGTTGTTAGCATTTTATTGTGATTGAAGTTCTGTCCCCTCTAACATCCATTGATGCAGGCTTAGTTGTAAAAATTTTTATAGCTGCATGTTCTTTTCTGAAGTTTTATAGGCTATGTGATTGTTGCACAGCAGGGAAAAATAATATGTATCCTTTTACATATAATAAACATTTGGTACTGCTTGTTATGAAATATATCACTGGACTTCTAGAATTTTTAGACACCCCAAAATATGTTGGTTTCTAAATTTCTGATCAGCCTCAGGGTGTACTTTTAGGCTATGGGAATATATATTTAAATAAAAAACAGATATGGAAAAATATGTAAATCATACTGTTCCATCAATCTGCTAAGTAACATTTTAAGCATCAGTATATTTCCTGCCTCAGTATATCAAATTTATACTTCCTGCCTTAAAAGGCAAAACTTCCTGTTCTGCCTTTTAAGTCTTAATTACACAATATTTGAACTACTTAGCTACCAAAAATATTCTAATTTCTTTAAATGTTTTAGTGAGAAATCATGTTTGTATACATAGACTGTAGGTGGTACATGACTTCTATATTATTATCATATTATTATAGCGTAGTATAAAATCATAGTTACATGTTTGGATTCTGTTCAAAAGATTTCATCTCCGGATATTTCACTTTCAATACAGTAGAAATAATAGTTTCTTTGATCAGGCAAATGGCTTTTTAATATGGCAATGAGTTTGAGCAAAAAAAGAAGTGTTCCTAGGTAGCCTGTTCAGGTTCCTGTTTTCTATTTAGCTGTGGTTAATCTGCAGTCATATGCAGATCTTCTAATCCCTGCAGTGCTATAGGCAGAAATAAGGGATTAGATCTGCCTTCAAATCTTGGATGAACTCTCTAGAATTATAAATGAGGTATCTCAAATAATACAAATAGTAACACTGTATTTCCAGGATTGTTCCTGCAAGGACTTTTAGTAAATATATAGCTGTAACAGTAGGTGTGATTTTATGTGAGCTGTTCCTGGTATATTTTTCTTAAAGTCCATTTGTCATTTATTTAATCCTCTTGGGTAAGTCTTGAATTGGTCTATAATTGATACACAGTGGTGCTAGCTGCTGATTTTAAAGTCAAGTGGAGAAATTCATTGACAGTAGGCTCTTAATGGTTCTCAGTTTTAGTTTAATGGAAAAAACATATTCCTAGTCCTGGAGGGCTGTAGCCTTCATTGTTGGGCTTCTTGCTGGCATCTGGCTCATATCTGTTGAAAATAGAATGGTGAACTTGATGGGGCTGTGGTCTGATCTGGTAAGGCAGCTTTTATGCAAATAGCTAGTTTAACCAATTGAGTAGGTTGGTAGCAAACTGCATCTGTCTTGTCATTGTACTTGCAGTACTATGGCAACCTCTGTTGTGATAGTCTCTTTTTTAGCCAGGAACACAGCAGAGCAGTTGCATCTTAATGCAATTGAACCTATTGTTGGCTACCTCAGAGAAAAAGAAGACCTAGTTACATTTCCTCAATAGAGTTTTATAGTAGAACATTAAGATATCGAATGTGGCCGGTGGTTAGAAAAATAGAGTACAGTACTATGCTTTTGGGTCCAGACAGTAATGACGTGAAATGAGGAGGAGACGATTGGCCTGAAGAACTTATTTGTAAGCTCCCCCACCACCACATTCTGCCTTTGTAGCCTCATCTAGAAGAAAAATCCGTAACACTTTAAACATTCTAGTGGCGTTTCTTTCAGTTACTTAACCAATTGCTTAAAAAGAACATGATATTTTATTATGTGAATTCTTCAGTAAACAACTTAATGGTAATAAGGAAACACAACAGCCTTATTCCCTACTCCCAAAGTTTGTTACAAAACTATTATTCTATAGTGAAATAAAATTCTGTAACTAAAGATTTATTTTAAATAGAAAGAAAACCACAGAGGTATAAATAAGTCATATATGATAAACAGCTCCTTGAATAGAACCTTTGAAGTACTTTCAGTACCTTTTCAGTTATGGTGAAGACTGCCGTTGCACACATTCATTTAATGAAAAAAATGGTAACTGAACACCTGAACAGTGCAAAGGATGTGGCAAAATTTATATGTGTTCCAGTAGACATCATATGACTGCTGATGTTTTTTTGACATACAGTAGGAAACCATCATCTTTGTTTAATTAGATTAACTTCTGCTTTTCGCTCTACTTATTTGGTGGAACCAGCAATCAATGCCAACTTCAAAACGTGGGATTCTGGAACAGCTGAATGCTGTGCAGAACCCATGAGAGCACAATCTGCCTTTTCATTGAGTCACAGTTGAAGAAGAAACAGTTGAAGGCAGAAGAGTGGGGGAGGAGGGAATTAGTTTGTATTCAGAGTGAACCTACTGTAATTGTTCCTCTAATAAGATCCACAGGAAACTGAATGTGGTTGCTGTGTTTTCTGTAGTGTTGATGTTAAGTATTGGTAAAATCCTTGAGCTTGATTCCTAGTGAATTCACAAGTCCATGTAGTTTTCTTCATAATAGTAAAGAAATAGTCTACCACTGCCATGTTATGAGACATTTTTTGTCTTCCTTATGTAACCTACAACTCTGGTATTCCCTGGTGGTCTCCCATCCAAGTACTAACCTTTCTAAGTCCAGACACAGGCCAAGTACTATCATCTGCTGAGACTTAATAGTTTTATTGCCACTTAATCCTTTTACACAGTTACCTCAGTATAAGCCCCAGTGAATTTACAGCTGATTAAATATTCATATACTGGTCTTTTAATCTTCTGTTTTGTATAATACAATTGTGATGGAAATGATGGCTCCAATATATTATTCAAGTTTAAAATGCTCAGTTAGATGACCAGGGAAGTATTAAGTATTGCCTTTTCTTCCAGTGAGTGGTATTTTAAATTACAGGTAGTCCTCGCTTAACTACCATTCATTCAGCGACTGTTCAAAGTTATGATGACACTGACTGAATAATAGTTATGGCTGGTCCTCGATGTTAACTGCTGTTGCAGTGCCCCCACAATCATGTGATAAAAATTTGGGCACTTGGTGGCCCATCCACATTTACGACTGGTGGGTGTGTTTCAATTGCCCCCACCCACTTATCTCCCCCAATCTCTGCCCTTTTGGCTGCCCTGCACTTCGCTATTGCCTACCCCTGCCACTCCATGCCACCCCCGGCTGACCTTTGCCGTCTTCTTCCTCCCCTGTTGATGAAGCGTGCCCGGCCATGGCAGCTGCTGCCCCTCCCCACAAGGCCTTCCTGATCATAATTTGCAACCTTCCCTGCCAGCTTCAAAGTCAATAGAGAAGCTGGCACGAAGTCAGAAGTCACAGTCACATGAGGTCCTTGCTTAACAACCCGCAGTGATTTGCTTAATGACGGGGACTGCCAGAACTGCCGTTACTAAGCGACATTATCATGTGATATTACGCTTTAGGACCACTTCGCTTAACGATGGAAATTCCTGATTACCATTGTTAAGTGAGGGCTACTAATACTCCATATCTTCCCCTCAAAAGGAATTGTTGGAAAGGCATTACATCTTGCCAGGGTTAGGGCTGCTCTGAATTTGAAAACTGTTATTTGGCTTAAATATCTAGCAGGCTTGAAAGAAGGTGAGCAACTACCTAAGAACAAGATTTTTGGAATGGCAGCTGGATCTGATTAGTCTTCTAAATTCTTCATACGCTGATTAAAGGCTGCCATATGTCCTTATATCCCATTATCAGGATTACGTTGGGTGTGAAAACTGTTGCATTTCAATTTCCTACCCAAAGTTGAAACAATGCCATCAATTAAAATCGGGTGTGAGGCCCATGGGGTGGGGGGAGCATCTTTACTAAATAGGAAAGGAAGCATGTCCAAATATGAGTTTAAATTTTGGTTGTTGCCAGTCTCGTGGTACAACACCATGTTAAGAAGCCATCATTTATATTCAGGATCTTCAGAAGAATTTAACACTGAGATACTATAACATGTAAATTTGTTTATATACAATAGTTGAATTAGTTCAAGTATTTTATCATTAATGGTGTCATTGGTTAATAGATATATCCATGAATTGGAATATGAGTAGTGTCATATGTATCGCAATTCAAGCCTGATTTCTCGGGATCCCTACCTATGCTATCACTTCTCCATGACTTCCGAGGATTTCTGTGGCTGATTCTTTACCTGGAGAGATGAGTAGGATTAAATAGATTTTTGTACCTGTTACTTGAATTCTGCAAACAGTTAAGGTTCTGGAGAAATCAGAGTAACATGAAAGTAAGTTTAAGTTACTTCTTCATTTCAGGAAAATCATAAATGTGATAATAGGAATAAATAATAAGACATTTAACAAGCCTCCCGTGTAACAGCAACATGAGCAGTGTGGGTGGAGGTTGAGCTATGTAATGTAGGAGATTCTAATGCCAGGATTAGCTGCTTATTTTTGCATCTTTGCAGGCTTTGATGCCAAGCAGCAGTTGCTTGGCATGGGAGAGCTGCCACTCAGATTCCAGTAACCTCTGCCTCACTTACGTTAATTTTAACTTGGTTATTTGTCTAGGAACATTGGTACATCAGGATTTTCTGTAAGCCTAGTGATATTTTGGATGGAGAATGGAGCCAGAATGAGAGACCGAGACAGTTGTAATGCCATTGCAACATACTGTGTTTTTCCAAGTATAGGCTTTGATTCAGCCTCCTGTTTCATGAACACAACAGGATCTTTTCACACCCTCCTTTCCTCTGCAGCCTCCTCTTCCCCACAGAGGTCTCTTTCTGAGAGTTGGGGAGACTCATGTCATGTTGTAGGGTTTGTTGCAACAAAGGGGAAATAACAAACATTGGAAGCATCCTTACCTTTTTGGCTCCAAGTCATTGCCTATCTGTATTGCCTGTCGTTCTGCATGTTTCTAAAGATGATACAGATAGTCCTTGACAAAACTGGGACCGGAATTTGTGTCGCGAAGCAATGTGGTCATAAAGTGAGATATCACATGACCGTATTGCTTAGCAACCGCAATCCTGGCAGTCCCAGTTGCCATCATTAACCAAGAATTGCTGGTTGTTAAGCAAGTACCCACCCCAATCCAAGTCACTCTGGACTTGGTCCCTCCCAGCCCCGAATCTCAGTAAGGTAAGAGACTGTCTCCAATTCCCCCCACCCACCTCTCTCCCACTCATCTCTGCAGCCGCCCCAGCCCTGTCCCAGCTGCAGTTGCCCTCGCCACCCTGCACTCCAAGACCCGTGCTGCCCTGCGCTCTGTCACTCCAACTGACCTTCACCGTCGTCTTCTGCTGCTGATGAAGCATGTCTGGCCTGGCGGCTGGGCTGGGCTGGGCTTCGGCTGTCGGGGGGGGGGGAGCCAAAAGCAGCCCTAGAGCCCCAGCATGCCAAAAAGTCCCTTTGCAAAAAGGTCCTGGGCAGGGCTGGGCTTTTACTTCAATCTGTGGGGGGGGGGGCAAAAACCTTGCCCAGCCCTGCCCTGCCCTGCCCTGCCCTGCCCTGCCCTGCCCTGCCCTGCCCTGCCCAGGAGCATGGCACAAAGCGGCATTTTGGCATGCTGCTCTCAGGGGCTACTTTTGGCTTTTCTTTTTTTTTTTAGCTTTTTTTGGGGGGGGGGTTTGCAGCACAAAACAGAAGCCCAGACCAGCCCTGCCTAGGAGCTTTTTCGCAGGACAGCAGGGGGCCAAAAGGGCATAGATTGGAGAAAGTAGGCAAGTGGGGAGAATTGAAGCACCCCTGTGGCTGTAAATATGAGCAGGCTGCCAAGCGCCCGAATTTTAATCACATGACCTCAGGGGCATTTCCACAGCCATATCTTTGGGCACTGGTCATAAGTCACTTTTTTCAGTGTGTTTGTAACTTTGAACGGTCACTGAACAAATGGTTGTAAATAAAGGACTACCTGTACTGGCAGAAGGATGCCTTTAATTGTTGCATATCGTAAACAGAGGAAAAATAGCATTTACATATCACCTAGTACTTAAGTTCTACTCAGTCATGTGTAACTTCCTATTCGGCAACTTAAAATTATTTTGGAAGGTAGCTTTAACTGAAGTTATTACAGAAAAGCAATAGCATTCTTTTAAAGTTTTCTAGTTTCTCAGTATAGAATTCCATAAAGTAAACAAACAAAAGAAAATATTGATGCTGTTTCTAATTTCTGGCATTTTACTGCACAGTTGACCTCTATAGTTTGGGTGTATAATTGTTTTTCTTTCCCACATCTCTGCCACAAATTCTGTTAAGCCTCAGTCTTGTACTCATCTGTCAACCGTAAGACCTGCTAAAATTAAATGGATGTCTTATAAGGAATTAAGTATGGATTACACTTCATAGATGTGTAAATTGTACTGAATAATTCTTAATCTTTCTGAGTTTGTAATTAACAAGATTACAAGGAAACAAAACCATTCTCCAAAAATTGAATAAGAAGTAAAAGGGTTAGGTTTGGTGAAATAAAAAAAAATTAGTTCTCATACAGCTTCATACAAAATGAACAACAGTGCTAATATAGAAAATCTATTTGCTTCAGCTCAGGTCTTACTGCAAGAAGAATCAGAGAACTGTACTCAGGTATTACTTTGAAAAACTTAGCACTGTATGTTTTTTTAATTTCCTTAGCAAGTCAAATTCTTTGTTAATTACAAATCCTGGTTTCAAACTGTGGCTTGTTAAAGGAGAAAGAAACTTTCTGTGATAAACTTTTGGTTAGTATAACTCCCTGTAGGAGGAGCCCATTCAAAGTTTATGTACAACAGTGTATATCAGCATAGTTGCTTGCTAATCATAAGGTAGAATTCATAGCAGTTGTTGCCAAATGCTCATATGTACCTTTGCAGAAAAAAATGTCTTAACATTTAAAAGCCATGGTGATGTCAAAATTATGTTCGATGATGCAAATGACTTGAATAAAATACCTGCATCATTTTGTATCATGATGCAAAAGAACACTAATATGTCATTTGAATCATTTGTGCCATGTGACGATGCATGCAACATCTCTTGCCCTTACATCTGTGGATGTCCATGGATACATCGAATGTGTATTTTAAATAATTTAAACTTATTTCTTTATGTGTTATTCCCAGTAATACTGGCTATTTTACAAGAACTCACACGTTGAAAATCTTTCTTCCCAGATCATTCCACGTCAAGTGGTACTTCCTCGTTTAAACCCAGCCGCTCCTTGGCCTCAATTCCCACTGCCCATGTAATGCCGTCTAATACCAACACTTCGCTTTCAAAACACAGGGATCCTCTCAAGTCTGACTCTTTGAAGTGGAGCACAAGCATTTTGAGATCTGCTCAAAGCAGGCATCAGGGCATGATGGACAGCTCTCTTGATATGAAAGATTTGAGGCCTGTAAGGAAGTGGTCATCATTGTCCAAACTCAGCACGCCTATTAGTTGTAACCAGGATGGGGGTGTTTATTCGGCAGAATGCAGGGCCAACTTGGATACAAATGGAAGAGACAAGACTGTTTCACCACAACTAAGAACAAGTGGATCAAGTTGCTTGTACAATAGTATGGAACGATTAAAGGCTGAGGACAGAGAAAGTGGGAAGAAAAAGAATTCTACCTTGAACTGCAAATACAAATTTGAAAGTTGCAGCCAAGAAGACTGGGGGGTTCCTGATTCCTCAAACAGGAGATATGCCTTAGACATGACCTATAGTGCCTTACCTGAAAGCAAGCCTGCTCCATTAAACTCTGAGGTTTTTCATCAAGAATATATAACTTTGGAACCACAGGCTGCAGTCCCATCCCAGGTTTCCATTCAAACTTCTGAAAGGACTCAGAGGTGGCTTACAGAACAATTTCATACAAATCCTCCAGAATCCAGGCCTTCCGAGGAGTCATACAGCTTATCTCCATGGCAGTTACAGCAACTTGAAGAACTTAGAACAGGAAGTGAACATCCTTTGCAGGTAAGAATCAAACTTCAGTGTTTGCTGCCACCAAGTGGATAGAGAGAAAAATAATCTCAGACATCATTCTGTTCAATGAATAAGCTTGTATCTGCTTATTTTAATTGAAATGAATTGAGATTAGCAATTGCTATAAAATGCTGCTAACAGATTTCACTTGATTCATCTCACTTTTTTCTTTCTCCAAATGTAAATATTATTGGAAGGGACATTAAATATGAATACGTAGCTTGGATAGGCATCCATCGAGGGGCAGTGATGACAGGTGTATGACTATGTTGTCGCACAAATGCTGCAATTTATATACTTGTGTCACATGTCACACAAATATAGTCATATTAAGCTCTTGGCAGCCTATTTCAACCAAAAGCAAGATTCTCCTAGCATTTCCTTCAACAAGATTTATTGAAGGGAAATGGAATAAAGTTGCAGAAACTTCAGCAACTGGGCTGCTTTCACTTTAGAACCCACTTGTTAAGTCAGAGACTTCTTAATTTTTTTTTTTTAATCCTAACAGCCTATTTGTGAACCAGTGAGAAGTGTGTTCATTTCCCTGATAACTGATAACCTAATGTGCAAGTGGCCAGTCTGTGAATCTCTCTCAGACTCTAAACATACCATTACAGGTCACTTTATGTCTGATGGCCACATATGGCCATACAAAGAGAGGGGGCAAATGGCGAAGGGTTATAGACATTCTTTAAAACAGCAGCATATTTTCTTCAGGCTTACACAGATGCCTGTAAAACGATGGGCTGCTTCATGTGCGAGATCAGGAAACATGTTTGAAGTTTTTTTGTTTTTTTGTTTTTTGGTGGCTTCAAGTCATTGTTGACTCCTGGCCAGTGTCTGGACTAGTCCCTGCAGTTTTCTTGGCAAGGTATTTTGGACGTGGTTTGCCATTGCCTGCTTCCTAGGGCTGAGAGAGAATGACTGGCCTAAAGTCACCCAGCTGGCTTTGTGCTTAAGGCGGGACTAGAACTCAGGGTCCCCCGGTTTCCAGCCTGGTGCCTTAGCCACTACACTAAACTAGTTCTCTTGGAGCATACCAGGTCCTATTTTTTTATTTGTTTGTTTGCTTATTGCTGCAATTTAAATGCTGCTCAATTCCAAAAAGGCTCTGAGAGGTTTCACTGTTTTTGCAAAGTTAGAATCTGTTTCAGGTGACCAGTTGCAGAGAAACACATCCATCTTCTCCCATTCATCTATATATTTAGCTCAGCTTGAGAATTGCAAGCTCTGACATTTTGTGACTAGACATCACTTATTCAGCCAGTGCACCTCAGTCACCCTGTGGTTCCATATTGCATACTAATATATCAAAATGCCAGTGGTTAAGATGACATCCGTAATTTGGTGTAGAGTTCTGGGTAATTCAAAAAGAATCAGTGTTCCTTTGCAGTTCAGGTTAGTTGAAAAACAGACTGCTTCTTAACTTAGGTCCTTGATTCACTTCATTCCAGTCAGCCAAAACTCTGCAGAGTGATTTTAGGGCTTACTATGGCAGTAAATATGAACATCATGGTTAGCATCAATTGTGCACTGAACTTCTGTGATCTCTGCAAGGAGAAATTAGAAGCTGCTCTTCCTATTTTGCAGTAGAAGCTGTAAAGGGGAGAGAGAAAAGGCACCAATGTGGAAGCTATGGCAGTGTTTCTGCCTACCAGTAAGAAAGAAGTGCTTACATTTGTGTAGCATATACATGATATAATAATTTATTAGGTAATTAGCATTGATAAACTTAGTTTTATTTATTTAGCATATAGCACTTACATTATTTAATAATAATTACTACAACCCTATAAGGTAGGCTGTTCTCTTTCTCCGTGTGGTGGAGGGCTAAGGCTGAAGGGAAGAAGTAGTGTTTTGGCTAAGTCATTTAGTGAGTTTATAGTAGAAGCAAGATTAGAAGTAAAGTCTTAGCTGCTTCTTAGCTACATCACTACAACAGTTGACCACAGAACAGATTTGTCAGATATATCATAATTAGGGACAATAGTTGTATAACAGTTTCATTTAACATTGCCAGTGTGACACAGAACAATAATAAATGATATGAGAATAATCTTAATTGTAACAACATTCTGTAAGAACTGTCTTCCCATTGTAAATAGTAGGTCTGTCTCCTTCCTTTGCTCAACAGGATGAGGGTAAAAAATTAAAACACCCTACCTCTGTGTCATAATTCTAATATGGTCAGGACCCTTTGCTAGTTGTTAGTAATGTAATATCTTTAAAAGAATATAACGGGGGGGGGGGGGTTGATTCACTGTTATTTAGAATGTTTTAATAAGATTATTTTTCTTTAATAACTTTACATATCCTACAGTGGTGAAGATTCATTTCTGTGCCTAAGTTTTACTGTGTGTTGTGAAAATTATTTTATACTGAGAAATAGTGGAAGTCAAAATCTAATCAAGTCATTTAATTTGCTCCCCCCCCCCTTTTGGGCTTTTTTCAACCTTGTGATATCGGTGCCACTCAGCTAGTGAGGAAATTAAAATAATTAATATTGTCTCACGTTTTTGTCTGTCGAAAAGAAAAAAGAAGGAATGCATTATCTTCTTTTTCATTATTCAACAAAAGTTGTAATTTTGATACATTACAATAAATGACATGATAATGTATTGGTAAACCAATGTATTTCTTAAAGTATTAGTATGTTCTGACTTTTGCTTTATATATTACATATGTGTGTAGCTTTTCTACTAAGTATAGCCTTCCTATAAATCTCAGTAGGATGCAGCAATTTAGGAAGACCTGTGTTGATTGCTCTAGAAATTCCTCAAAATGTAAAATCTCTAACTGTATTTCAGGTCATATTTAAATAAGTGGCAAAAAAAAAAATAGAATAATATGATTGTGTTTTCATTGACAACACTCCAGGCTCCAGAAGCCAATGCTAGTGGCCTAAGTAATGTTGAGAATGGAGAGGTGTAATCTGTTAAAATAAATGTGAGATTTAAAAATAACTAAAATATAGATGAGATACTCAAATGTGTATGAAGATGTCAATATAAGTATATACTCAGGCATTCTACCATGTTTCTAGATTACCAATAACTTTTTGTTGTAATTATTTATATTTCTGAAATGATTATGAAATTCTGTAGTTGTTTTCTGAACATATGGCATCCAGCTTACTTCATCTTGTAACAAATATTACATTGCCAATTTTCAAGCTTTTGAAAGTGACTCTTCCCCTTAGATGGGCATGCAGGCACATACCTCTCACAAATGCAGGTAGTCCTTGCGTTACAACAGCAATTAGGACTGCAATTGCCATCCTTAAGCGATGCGGTTGCAAGATGTGACATTATGTGACCATGTTGCTTAGCGACAGCAGATCAGGCAGTCCTGATTGCCATTGTTAAGTGAGGACTGCACGGGTCATTAAGCAAGGACCGCACATGACTGTGACTTCCAACTTCCTGCTGGCTTCCCCATTGACTTTGCTTGTGAGAAGCCGGCAGGGAGCATTGGAAATCATGATCACATGACCATGGCTTGCTGCAATATCATAATTGCGAGCCAGGTGCCAAGTGATCATGTGACTGCAGGGACACTGCAACAGCCAACACTCCCAGGATCGGTTGTAAGTTCCCCTTGTTCAGCGCCATTGATAAGTTTGAATGGTGACTGAATGAATGGTCATAATCCAAGGACCACCTGTATGTTCAATGATACAGGTGTATTCTATCATACATAACATGTCTAGAGTATAAGTTCACTGGGTGTTTCATTTCTGTGTAAAGCATAGATAGAAAGCTAAGAAAATGTCAAAGTGGCTTACAAAGAAATTGTGCATTCTTAGTTTCTGAAGTCTGCTTGAAATTATAATTATGCATATGCATTCTCATCACAACAAAAATCAACGAATAAATCTTAGAGACATATGTTCTAATTTTCTTTTAGATTCCTCTTGTCTGGCATGGAAGACATGTGGAGCAAGTAATTGAATAGGACTTAGTCTGAAAGTTTCTAACAGTAGTGGATTTGAGAGACAGACCCCCAAAATATCTTGTGGGGCTTTCTGTTGTAACATAACTAGAGACAAGCAGACTTGGAGGTAACTTAAATTAACTATGGGGTTAATATGCTTTTAATGAAAAGGATATTCTATGGTTTGCTAAAAATGTTATTAGAATAATATTTATTCTATAAAACTCTATTATAGCATATTATAATAGAATATAAATGCCCTCTTTTAATATTAAGAATAGTTAGCAGTGTAATCTTATGTATGGTTGTTCATAAGTAAGTCCCATTGTGCTCATTTTATTCCCTTGTATGGGTATCCCCATCAAATAGCGGGAATACTGAATACGTATTTATTTGTCTTTAAGTATTTTTTCTACTTCCTCTAAATGGCTGTTTGCCCTCATCCCTGATGTAAAAGTCACTGGTGATTCCATGTTCGCATTCCATTATTTTCTTCCTGTAGATAATTCCATGTTTGTTTTTCCTTTTTTCTACTTTATGTTTCAGATTGTGCTGTTGATCTATCTGTTCCATTGTAAAAATAGCATTTTTCATTTCTCTTAATACAGTGAAAGCTTCCCTGATCTGCAGGGTGTTAGGTTTGGGCTTTTCTGTCTTGTTCGTTTTGTTATTTATATTCATACAGTTTGAAGGTTCAAGTTACCATGATGGCATAAATGAAGACTTTAAAACATCTCACATGAGCTTCACAAGGATGAACATAAGAACAAGAACCAAGAAAATAAGTAGAAAATTGAGTAACAGGTTGAGGCCTCTATTTGCAGCAAGATCCATTGTGGCAAACTTTGTGTTTGTTTTGCTTGCAGTAGAAATCTTGATTGCTGTTTCAGGCAGGTTCAGTTTCAATCACAATGAGTTACAGTTGACATATGTGTGGTTGCAGTACTCTTGTGTGAGCATTTCTTGACTCCAATATGAGCATTTATTGTCCAACACCTAAGAGAAAATGATTAGTGAGCAACAGCTAATGTGAGTACACAGTGATACCCCTTTCCCAAACTCACCTTGAAAGAAAATACAGGCAGTGATTTAATAAGCAATAATTTACCATAAAGTCCATATTGGTATTACATTTTCATGCCAAATAGGAAAGAAAACTTCTCCCATCCAACAGATGTCACAGTTTAATAAATTGTATTTAATATTGATTAGCTGCTTCAAGTTACAGCAGTACTCACAGCATTGTTAATTATCTGCTCTTGTCCTAAATACTGTTAACATTGTTTATAAAAAAATTTAATATAGAAAGCTATATTATTAAACCACTGATTAAATGACTGATTTCTTAGACACACTTGTTCAGTGCTGTGTGCTCGGATTTACTCCTCAAGGCACATTTTCAATTATAATCAGGTACCCACATGTTCTTTTCAGTCCTTGCCTTATCCCTCTTCTCTGATTTGGAAGCCATTAAGGGGCTGGTGCTACCTTCATATTTAAACTGAATTTGGCTAAAGACTCAGTGAGTCAGTTCCTACCTTCTCTCAAGCTCCAGGCTGAAGAGTGAGGTGGATCATTAGATACTTGGAGCATAAGGTCTTATAATCTTTAGGAAGGGAGATATAGAAAAGTTTGGATTACGCTCTGCCAAAAAAAGGACCAGTTTCTTGTTTGGGAAATTGGATGAGTCATTTTGGCTACGTTTAACTGTAGTGGAAACGGTACTTAAAATACTCCCCATCAAAATGAACCCAAGCTTTCCTTACAGCTCCAGAGTGAAAGTTTGAGCGTAGTTTCTGCTCCTCCTCCCCCTCCTCCTATTTTTTTACATATATGTAATGTATGTAAATATAAAAAAATATGGAGCTGGACACAACTTTTTGCTTCTGAACTCCTGCAAAACTGAAAATCAAGTATTAAGAATTCTGTTACCGATTACAATTCTGTTTAGATTTATTTGGAATTAACTCTGTTGAATAGAATGGAATTTACTTCTGAGTAAATATCAATGAGGTTACTTTAATAGGGAGGATAGAGTTGTAAAATCTATAAATTTTGGCTTGATTACTAAAGCTAGTCAAAATGCATGGGCTCCTGATAATAGGATTAATCATGAGTGAGTGAGTTATTATATGAAGGGTTATAATTCAGAACAAGAGTTTCTTGTAGTTTGATTTCTTTTCCAGGTCTCTTATATTAGATAGTATAACTTGGCTACATAGGACATCCTACCACCATTAACTATTTTTATTTTTGTTTGGTTTCAGCTGGAGTGTTTTAAGCATGTACTTTAACCTCCTGGCATAGGGTGTTTTACTTTTTAATAAAAAGTGGCATAAAAATTCAAATTATATAAAATATCATTTTTCAAATTAGATTTAATAAGACATTGTTACTGTGGTCTCTCAGAAATTACATGATTGTATCTTTTTTTAACAAATGGGAAGATTTCTAATTTCCAGGACTTCCATGATGATGACCTTATTTTTCTGCTATGGTGTGAAAGCTTTGCATATACTTTGGGTATAAAGACAAGATGCTTTATAGCAATTAGTCTTGCTTTTTGTATAGCAGCTTTTTATTTTTAAACTTGTGTGCTTTTTAAATATTCCAGTGATGGCCTTTGAACATCATTTGGAACAATTATGTGATTTTAGATTAGCAAAGAATGCACCATAGGCAAAATCATATGTGGAAAAAGAATGTCATTTGGTCAACATTTCCTTCACATATTTGTGAATGTGATGTGATGCAACTGAGCATTGTTTATCGAGCCTTCAGAAGTAAGGAAAGGTTTCAGTGAGGCTATTAAATGCACAAAGATGGAAGAGTACAGAAACACCAATAATGGAGGAATGGATTATGAAGATGGCTGAGTTTGCAGAAATGGCTAAATTGACTTGTTTGATTAAGAGGGGAACTACAATGACTTTTATAAAAGGTTGGAAAGCCTTTATAGACTTTTTGCTGCAAATTGATAAAAATGAACTGATTTTTGGATTTATTGATTAAAAAGGTTTGTTTATGGGAAGAAGGGAACTATGATATGTAGTATGGGAGGGTGGAGATGGTAATTGCTATGTTTGTAACTGCTGCAAAGATGATCAGAAGTCACTTCTTTACATACCTGTTTCTTTTTTGTTGTTCTTTACTTTTTCTTTTACCCTTTTATAATATCTTTTTCTATTCTATATTTCTGTAGTTTTTTAAATCTTTGTAAAATCTTTTAATAAAAATTATTCATTAAAAAAAAGTAAGGAAGGGTTGCTAGGTAATTATCTAGCTATACATCTTCCAATTTTTGCTACCGGAAACATGTACAACATACTGTAACTGGATATAAAGGGAGCAGAATTTTGAAATTCAGTCTTAAAATTGAAACAGTTGGTCATTGAGAATAAAATACATTTATTTTATACATTGATAACCTGCTTTTCCCTTTATCATGGAATTCAGAGCAACATATAGGGAACTTGCAGCTTTTGTTAGAATGATGAAAGTGAAATTGTGCCACAAGCTCTTCCCCTTTGGGGCATGCGTGCAATGCCACAACACTGTTGACATCAGTCTGACAGTTCCTTGCCCCCCATTGCAAATGCTGCCTCCAGTGGATTTCCTGTTTAGATACTTCTGGAAACCACATGCGCCTTGAAACCAGTATTTGATATCTGATAGTTGATATTGTTCATTATGCAGTTATTGGTTATTTTGTATAAATGAGCCCTGTTCAGCATGCAGAAGCCAAAATTGGACAGGTGAGAGAAGGTCTTGAAATAGGCAATAATGATCTGAAAGCAGCTTGTCTCAGTAATCTAAAACATAATCAAGTATTAAGGAAAAGTTCCTCCTTTCCTTTTCAGTTCATTTCAAACTTCAAAAATAGACTCATAGCTCCAGTTTAAACAGGGAGACAAATTTTCAACAATAATGAGGACTACAGAACTTTTGCTAAAATTCTGTAGAGTCACTGAATTAAATCATTTATTAAAGTTTATTTCTAGTGAGTGACAGAACTATCCTTGCTTTAGATTTAATTTTGGCATGCTTGATTTATGGTCAAATAATATTTTGTGTTGCACAAAAATGACTGAACTCATTTTAATGTATTCAGCAGTCAAACTTAAAATAAACAGAAGTAAACCAGAATATCTTGTTAAACAGTTAGCCTTCATTTTATTTTAGAAACAGTTTGGAACAGGTTGTTTCTCAGTAGGGAAAATAAATTCATACGTGACATAATTGTGGTATGAAGAGTACATTCTCAATGTGTGGAATTACTCTAATAATGTAATAAATCATTAGACATTTTTTTCTTACCACCTCAGTTCCTCAGTTATAGTGATATCATATACATATGCAGTTAAAGTGACAGCCTGTACACTTCATAGAAGTGATGAGCTCCTTGTCACATGTTCCTAGTCCCATTGCCTTCCACTCTTTAGCACAGTTTACTGCAACCGGTTTTAATCATAATTAGGCTTATATTGGTCTTAGCAACAATCATTTTTAAAATTAATTTGTTTAATTTAAAACTAAAACTAATTTAAAAATTAGTTTAAAGCATTTATTAATAGTAGGCCAAATTACTTTCAGGGTAAGATCCATGCCTTGGATTATCTTTTCTTTGTTTAAAGCTGGTAGGGAGATCTGTGCAGGAGACCACAAAATTGAAACTTTACTTAGAGTCCTTAGTTCACTCAGTTTGTTAAAAACATTGTATGTGTATCAACTGTGTGTGAATTCTTCTCTATCAAACTTTTCTTTTAAAATATTAATATTATAATTATTTGGCTTCTCTGTAGGTAGAAACAAATGCATTTTTATTGAATTCTCCAGGTGCCAGTTTTAGAGAAGAAATTAAAGGACCAAAATGCACAGAACATATCAGAGTCAAGATTTTTAAAGTATAAATATTTATTTTGATTAACTAGATTTCAGCAAAATGCAAAGCATTTTTATCAGTAATTTCACTTAATTTTATATTTGGGAAAAGTATTGAGATCAAATTTAATCCTTTGCTTTTTTTTTAGCTGTGCAAAAATGCTATATGTTATATGCAATTGGACAACAGGTGAGCTTCTAATGCAACCAATCAAAAGCTGTTGTGCAGATATTCTTGTTTGCTGGGATGGATACTTTGTGAAACAAAAACATGAAAGGTGTTTTGCAAGAATTCACCATCTAGACCTTCTGTTAAATTATGTGAATGAAGAGCAACTGCATAATGAAAGGATCACCTGGGGGATATCCCTAGTGCTACAGGAGAGAATATATTTGATATTTATAAATATATCAAATATCTAAAGGTATATTTATATTTGGCTGCAGTCCTCATCAGAATTCTTGCTTTTGCTTGCTTTTGACTATATGTCTATTAAAATACTTGTATTTCAGTTGAACAAGGCAGTAAATATGCAATACTTTATTGTCATTTTCAAAGCTTACGTCATGAAAGTGTAGGGGAAAAGTTAATAATAGCTTCAGTTAACAATCCAAGTAGCCTGACATACATGTATTTCCTAGAATATATAATGATTTAATTGTGCCTTTAACATAGTACATTCAGCCCATTCTTTATTCAGACATGAAAGTAAATACTTACAGCTGATTAGCAGTAATAAATAAATAAATAATCTGGAACCAAAAGTTCAAGGCCACTATTTAAGATTTTATAGTTGGACATTTTACACATCATAACACAAGTAATTATAGGCACTAATCATCAGCATCCGCAGAAGACTTCCTTTAAAAATAAAGCAGGCAAATTAGCTCATGCACAGCCTTGTGATAGCAGTTTTCAAATCACTGTTCAGTACAGGTGCTTTTAATGGTTACAGTGAGTAAGAGTGGAGATGGTGAGAAATTATTTAGGCCAAGTGCTGGACTTTCTTGCATGGATTTCCTTGTGCCGGATGTTTCTTGTTTGGTTCTTTTCTCCTTCTCGTGTACATTTTCCTTTGCATAATGTAATGAAGATCAATCAAAAGAAGCTGGACTTCAGAGAAGCATCACAATGACACATATAAGCAACAGACATATTAAGATAAGACAGAAGTTTACAAAAAGGTCCTGAAGTCTTTGTCGTGTTTGTGGATGCACCTCAATAGTTGAGGCTCTCCTCAGAGCAGAGCGAGTTATGTACTGGACCTTCTCCATGGCAACAGGAAAGCAGAAATTTAAGAAAGAGTGGATTTTAAGAAGCAGAGACTTTCAGGAATAGTACAATGTGCTTAATATCTTCTGTTTGAGAAGTTTTAAGAATCTTTGTGGAGCTAGAGAAAGTAGGAAAGTGAAGTGTTAAAATTACAGCAAACCGTGTAGATTATCAGCAAGTGTAGATTATTTCAAGGTGACAGAATGCAACACATTTCACAGTGAAAACAAGTCTTAATAAAAAACAAAACATGTAGCAACTCTATACCATTATTCTAAATGTCACAATATGATATGGAAAAAAGCAGATTGCAGTTAAGTGTATCTACATGCCTTCATGGTGTTTGTTCCTAATAAGATAAATCTACAACTGTACACAGAACCTGTGTACAGTTTTAGCATTCCTGGTTAAAACGTCTAAGATGTTCTGGTGTGTAAAAAAACCTGAGTAGGAAAGCAGTCTTGAGAGACAGTAGATGTTTGACACATCAGTTGTGATTTGTGACTCACTAAGCTGAGTTCAGTCCACCAACCATGTATGGTGACTCAGAGTGCTCATTAAGCCTTCTCTATTTGATGCCTGCAAAAACAGAAAGGTTGTCAAGCACCTGACAATCCCCAAAACATAGTTGGTGGGCTGCATTCAGTTTGAATCATAATTTTTGCTGGAATGGTTTGTATAAATAAGCTTCACAATCCCTGCTTGTCCATCCATTATTTTCGGCTCTGTTTGATTGTGGAGAGATGAAGAGCAATAGTCTATTAGCCATCAAAAATATTTGCCTGACACTATGTCCAGTTTCTTTTTTTGGCTTACATTTGTCAGGGGTTGATACTGTAATAACAAAACTGTATTCTCAAGGGACTCGGTAAAAACGGTATCACTCTTTTAGCCAAATATGGACACAGTTATACTAAAATATTTATCCTGCTCCAAGCAGGCTATCATGAATTAAATACTTACAGATTAAGCACATTCATTAAACATATCTTAACACTTCACAGATATATCTCATAAATAGATGATAGAAATATTTATTTTATTGACATGTTGAGTAAAAGCATAAATATCACTCTGTTGAATTTCACATTATAATGACATTTATTTTATGGAATTTTCCATGCTTTTTGGAAGTTCAGCAGTTTACTTGATGGTAAGATATAATTCTGTTTCTGACAAGGTTAACAATTGCTATTTGAATATTTTAAAAATTAGGAAACAGAAGAATAAAATAATTAACTATTAATCCGCACATACTAGCCCTCATTTTACAGCAATATGTAATAAAGTCATCTTTGCTGTATGTAATATATAATGAAGAGAGCTATTTTGGTCTAATGGTTAAAGCACCAGGCTGGAAAGCAGGAGACTGAGTTCTAGTCCTGCTTTAGGCATGAAAAACTGGCTGGGAGACTTTGGGCCAGTCACTCTCTCTCAGTCCAGCTCATTTCACAGGGTTGTTGTTGTGGGAAAAACAGGAGGAGGAAGGAGTATTAGGTATGTTCACTGCCTTGAGTTATTTATAAACTTAAGAAAGGCAGGATAAAAAATTCTTTAAAAGGTCACTGACATTAACTTGCTTTAATACTGTTGCTTTGCTTATAAGTATTATTTTGACTCTGGAAGCATCTTAGAGCTGTTCTTTAGTTTATATCTGATGATAATTTCAGAACTACTAAGACCTTTGAAGGAAATGAGAATCCTATGCAAATTTTATAGCAATTGGGACTGTGATTCAGTTTTTATTCTGAAAATGTTACTATTTGAAATTAGTAGGAGTGATATTCAGAATATAGAATTCTATTTTCTTGTGCCTAAAAACTGAATTCTTGTAATAATATTGTAGTAGTGCTTTTTTGTGTTTAACCAATATTTACATTTAAATATTTGTTTTTCTATCTTATTTGGATTATCATGGATGCCTGAATCCCTCAAATCAATTTAATTGAAACTATAATTATACTGTTATTAGGGTGTCCCTGTGTAGAAAAGCTATATTGAAAGATGGCCAAGTACTTTCTTTTATTTTAATAGATAAATCAATTAAACAAAGGGGAAACTCATTCATGTGTTCTACTTTTCTCATGTCCCATGTAATGCAGGTTCCAGTTGACAAAATTCATTAGAAATGTTAGTTAGTAGTTTCTATTTTGTTTATGTTGTTCTGTTTTAAATATACAATTGGCATAACTAATGCATAATCCTTTTAATTTTTTTAAAATGATTTTTACTAACAGCTGCAGACTTACTCAGTTATATTAAGTAAAAGGCTCATGCGCGCTCTCTTTTTCTCTCTCTATATATTTCTGCTTTATCCCTATGAAATAGGGATAATTATATTTTACAGTTTTTCTTATTTTAAGGCTGCTTTAGGGCCAACACGTTAAAATGTCTGTTTTCATCGTCCAGTTATCAGGGGCTGTTTTCAGTGATGCTTCCCATCCCTGTCTGATTCTCCTCAGAATTTCCAATGTGACATAGGAGTGGAACTGCATATTGTTCCCAAGAATTTTACTCAACAGTTGTTAAAAACACATACTGGTTGTGTGGGGGAGTTAGACTTCCCAAAAGGAGGTTAGCCCACATGCTAAACATGGGGCCAGAATGCCCGATAATGATATTGGTCTGCATGTGAATATTTACAGTGAGATAACACAACAGAAGTTAACTTGTGGAAGAAAAAGTAGAAATGCGAATCCAGAATCATACTATGAAGGATCTTTTTTTAAAAAAACAAACTATGTATGCCTAGCCCTAACCTTCCTTTAAAATCCTGAATAATATATCAGAAGGGGCCATTCCATTTTTTCTTTTGAGAAAATATTTATCAATGTGATTCTTGGATTAAAATGGAGGCAGATTTAATTATAAGCTGATGCCTGATATCCATGTATGTAGCAATAAATTTAAAAAAATAAAAATGATAATAAGATTAGTTTCTTTGATTTATGTATTGCATAGTGAAGGGCAGCCGGGTGTGTTTCTCTCATAATGGAATGCTGTAAAAGCTTACTCAATGGTTTATTGTTTTTGAGGACCCAGATAATGGTCTTTTAATTCTCTTGGGATTTTTAGTCTTCCTGATTTAAATATATTCTTTTAATGTTATTGTTTCAGTGTTGTTTAGATTTTATGCTGTGCTTTAAATTTATGTATTTTGTGGTTTAGCCTTCATGTTTTGAGCTGCCCACAGAACTGATATAGAAGTGGAGTAATGTAGTCTGTCTGTCTGTCTATCTTTCCATCCCTGTTTTAGAAACTGTGTTGATTTTTGTTGTTTTAGAGTCAAAACTTTTTTACAAACAACTGAATAGTAAGAATTGTTTTTCCATTAGAGATCACGAGTCTCCTGCTGATGTTCCCTCTGAAAGGTCATGCAAGAGAAAACAGATTGGAGCTGATGGGAAGCCCAGTAATTGCATTTCTGGGCCCTATTTCTCAGCCTTATTTTGCCAAAAGTCCTTTTTTGGTTCCTTCCTTCCACACTGCATAATTTAATTGGAACTTTGACCGATATGAATTATTAATTTTCATACAAGTAGCTGGGTTTTCTTTATGATCTCAGTTACACCAATTGGAAGTCTAAATTTCGTGGTCAGTGATGGGTCTGAAGAAAAGTTTGTCTTCCTATTTGAGCTTAATGAAAAGCAGAGATTAGATCAAGGAATAGTAAAATAAAAGAAAATGAAAGGTGAATAAAATAGAAATGCCATGAATGTATTTTAGAAAATATTTCAGTGTATTGTTAATTAAGGGTAGAAAATAACAGTTTGACAAAATAAGAATAACTTGTTAAGATATTAATAATAGGAAGATGCCCAAAAAACTGAGGGAATGAAGGCTGGATATAATAAGCGGGTCAAGAAAGTTGAAAAGAGGCAGTAAGTAAAAAGAAATATTAATGCTGAATGTTAAGAGGAAATATTAAAGGTTACTGAAAACTGTATAACTTGTATCATGAAAATCTTCCTCCATTGTAATCCAAGAATTACATTGATAAATGTTTTCTCAAAAGAAAAAATGGAATGGCCCCTTCTGATATATTATTTAGGATTTTTTTTTAAAGGAGGGTTAGGGCTAGGCATGTTATGTTTTAAAATCTGAAAAATGTTGATTATACAAAATTTGTAAATTTGCCAAACTCTATTTGGCTCCTGAAACTGAATTAGTACTTGGTGAAAATGTGACTTTTTTCTAAGAATGTATTGATCCTTAAATCAGCTTCTAAAATTTGCTAACATTAAAGTTGCAGTCTATGTAAGTTACACAAGAGTAAACCTCACAGAATAGAGTGGAATTTTATTCCAAGTAAGCATTCTTAGAATTGCACTGTTAATTAACAGTACACCAAATGGATAATAGTATAAACAAGCTTTTTACATTAAATCTGGATATTTAAGAGTGTTTCTTACTAAAATGTATCTTGGTTTTGCTATTTTAAGAGGCTTGACCTCTTTTTTTTTCTTTTTTTGACATTTTTGTTCATGTTTATTGTTCAATCTCTATAATAGATGATAAAATGATATATTATTCAAAAATTCAATTATCTGGAACCTATTTTGACTGCTATCCTGCACAAGATTAGAGTCTAAATTCAAGATTTCTATAATAGGATTTAAGTAGTTTAGTCTGAAAGTACAGGATCAGAATTGTTGGCTAGGATCCAAAGAACTAGAAAAGAACTACTAGATCTTCTTGCCCAAACTCTCTGTGCATGTGTTTCTTGAACACCAGATCCCACATCCTATCCCCAAAAAATAGTATTAAAATTGAAGGGATTTTCAAAGCCAATTTGTTCAACGAGAGACTGATACTAAACATTAAGGACTTCCCTTTATTACTCTCTTGAACTTCTCTTATTTACTTTTTGGACCCAATATTTCTTTAACATATATGCTTCATTTGCTTGGCAGCAGTAAAAATACACATACACAAAATACACATTATTGACACCAGAACTGATATATGGATACTACAACTGATACATGAATACTACAAAGGATACTTTTAAAGGAAAACTGGTCATACATCTAACAAAAAATAAACTAGAGAGGAGAGGAATGATAAATGCTGTGGTCTGGATCTTTCCTTGTCCTGAATTATTATTTATCTGATGTCTTTTACCATGCTTTTTTCCGCTTCACCTCTCCATTTCCTTATTCTCTCTTTTTCTTTCTCTCATTGCCTCTCTCTCTTTCTCTCTAACATGCATACAAAATGCTTGATATGTCTGCTTCTTTTCTAAAACAAAAATAAATGCAGAAGGTAGCTTGAGTTCTGTATCAAATTATGATTTTCAAGAAAGTCATAGACTTTTTTGTTAATGGAAGCAGGACAGTTAATTTGAAAATCAAAAGTCATATTATAATAAAAATAGAATCCCTTACCTTGATGACTGGTGATTGCTGAATTATATGAATATGTGCTGTGGGAAACTAAAAGACGTTCTCTGTCATCAGATTTGTGGAAACAACTGAAGTTCACTGAGGGAAAAAAATAACAAAAGTTTAATAGGCTGGGCTCATGATGTCATTCAGGAATTTAACTCCAGTGATTGGTTATACAACAGATTGCAAGAACAGAGATATTGCAGAGCTAGCCTTGTTTAAGGCAAGGATGTTTAGTATTTGATCTCACAGGGAAAAAAGAGTGAAAATGAGATTGTGTGTTCATAATACAAAAAATCCAAACAAACAAATGATAGTTCAGTTAATAATACTTAGACGATACCTTTTCATTCCACTCCATTCAATTGAATGATGCAAGATAACACCTACTTTTAGTAACACACATACATACACTACTAGGTGTAAAAAAAAACCCATGAAATTTCATGTACAGTATGGTTTTAACATACTTGGGCTGCAAAATCTGGATGAACAGATGACAACAAAGAGATACCCAAAACTCCAACTTTCAGTGGTCATCCAGATTTTTGCAACCCAAATTTGATAGCTCAACACAAGCTGATATTCAAGATGTTTTTCAGTTAACAAATCAGTGTACCACAGATACTTGAAATTAAACTCCCAACTGTTCTTAAAGTGATGTGTTGAAGGAGAGTTTATAGTGTTTATTTTTTAAATATTTTAAATGTTTCAGTACTGCTTTACAATCAGGAGTCTCTCAAGTCTACTGAAAGGACATTTGCTGTTCATTGGGTGGGGGAAGGGCATTGCAGTCTGGTATTGTGTGCTTAAATTAGCATTTGGATTTATAGTCCAGATAATTTGGACATTGAATGAACACGGCAGATTGTTACTATGTATACTTCTTTCTTAAAACAGCTCAAGAGATTCATATTGTTAGGTGAATTTCCAACATTGGCAGCAAAATAAAATATATAGCTTTACTTGGCAGCTGATTTTGGCCTGTCTTTTAGCTGAGCATTTCAGGGTGATATAAGTGGCAGTCTTTTAAGTAGCAGTTATTGTTGTTCCTTGTCATTGTTGGAGGTACACAGGCTTTTAAGAGAATGGCATTTGCCCTTTCAAAAAGAATCTACTTAAGATAGATTAGGTATCCTTTTGTTTATCATACATGGCATTGATATTTCACTAATGCTAGCAAGCTATTGGAAAAGGTGTCCTGTGTTTCATCTAATATATTTGGTTTATACATATTGTTTTAAAATATGTATGGCTAGTACTCTGTGTGTATAAATTTTATTTAATTTTTTTATTTAAGTGAGAAAAGAATACTGTGAACTTAAATAAATATCAACCCAAATTAGTTTTGTTTGTATTGTTTGTTCAAAGTTGAGAGCTTCCAGTAATTAATTGGGGCAGTATATTAGGAAAGGAATAATATATTAAGGATACTGTGATTTCTTTAGGTGATATTGTTAACAATAACAAATGTATTGTTAGTCTTTAAGGTCCCACAAGTTTTTAGTTGTATTTGCTGCAAAATACAACTAAACGTGGCAGTTCCTTTGTAAACCAACAAATAAGCAGTCCTTCTGTGTATTTATGAATATTTGACAATCTACACTGGATTAAGTCAGCCTTCCCAACTCTGAAGATGCTGCTTAAGAATTTTGGAAGTTACAGTCCCAACTGATCTGGCAGGCTTCAGTTATGGGAAGGTTGGAGGGTAGCTGTATTGGGCATGTCAGATTCTGTTACAAATGAGTTGGATATATGCTGTTATGCTGCACATTTCACCTTCTTACCTCTTGGCGTCTGTACACTGGAAATCTTGAGATTGACCTAATGTAATTTACTGTGCCTGTATTTGTTGGTTAATTTTCTTCTAACCAATGATCCTTGAATTCTGTTAATCCCAGTAGGAAACAATTCCCTGTACTTTAGATTTGGGTCTTTTCAGATCTTTTAACATCCCAATTGTCCTTTTGTCCCTTCTGATCTCTCAGGAATACCACTTTTTTTTCAGGTGTCATGTTTGAAAAGCATCCTGGCAGTTCTGAAGGGTATGGTACCCATGTCAGGATTTGAATCTCGTGGCCTTCAATTCAGTCACCCCACTCCAAAATCTGTTTTCTCTATCTCATTTCCTGCCTTATAGCAAGAAAGCAAATCACTCTCTTGTGATTTTGGGGTCCCTTTGTACTTTTGCTTTGAACCCCTAATATGTAAACTATGCATGTATGACATGCTATTTCCCATTTTCACTTGTCTAAAATCCCATTTGGATTTAAAGGATATAGTGGTTTAATAGGCACAGGTTTGCTTCTATTAATCCATTAATGGAGGGTTTACTACTGTATACAACTGCTTAGTTCTTTTTCTTTTCTCTCAAACCTCTTTTCTGCTGTTTAGCTTCCTTATTCACAGGATTTCTTTCCACTCAACTTTATAGCACTTCTTCCCTTTATTTCACCAAGTCTTAGGTTTTATGGGACATTTTAATCCCATCCTTGTACAAGTTTTCTATTCCTGTTTACGGTACACCTTGTAAAACATGGGTGCTTTGTTCCTTATAGATTTGGAATATTTGTTGATAATTTGTAATACCAATTGCTCAGCCAGTCTCTTCACATATGATGTTATCTCTTCTGCAGACAGAAATCTTTAAATGAAGTAAAGTAAATGTGACCCGTTCCTTCTTGAATTTAATATTTGCAAGTTTTAAGCAAATGTGTGCTTGTGTGTGTGCAGAATATTTGTGGAGGAAGAGAAAAGACTTTGAAATCCCCTTTCAAGTTAAACTACTCAGGTACAGAAAGTTCCTGAGAAATGTTAGAAAACTATGAAAATCCTGAATGATTTGAAATATTAGCACACTTAAAAACAGCGTATTTGGTGTTTTGTTTTTTAATTTTCTTCAAGGGACAAAAATATGCAGCTGCTGCTTACATGACCTTAAATGGAAATAATCTGGGCTTTCTCCAGGGGGATTAAGACTCTACCATCAGAACATGTTTCTTTTTATTTTTTTTATTTTTTTTAATTTTTTTTTTATTTTTGAGATCTGATAGAACATTAGTTGGAACCACATTTAGGGAGGAAGACTTTTATATTTTCTAGCAGAATTATATTTCTTTTACAAACAACACCATTATCTATGTATTTGATGCCCGTATTGGCATTTTACACCCACTATATGTTGAAGTATACTGTATGCAGGTGTATACATATTTCAGGCATCTCAGAATGTATGTTCAGAAGGATGAAACTTAAAAAATTATGTCATAATCTTGGCAGTGCACACTGGCATGATTTACTGATTCAGAATGTTATTTCTTATACATGGTTGCACATCTAGGAACTGCCATACACAATAGAATAGCAAAAATGTTAAACTATATTTCAGGTATCACTGCTTATACAGACTTATATGTTTATAAAAGAATTACAGCTCTTCATGCGGATTTAATCATTGGCACCTTCATTTTATCAGATTACTAATACTTGTCTTGAACATCTTCTGAGACAATGGAAGTCATTAGCTATCACAGCCAGTCAGTCAAGACAGGTGCACCAGTATGTTGAATCAATGTAATGCAGTTTTATATGTTTAGATTTGTTACGATGCTAGTCATATACAAAACAGTAGGAAAGATGTTCTTGACATTAATGAATGCAGAAATAGCTAATCTGTGTATTCTCATAAACTAAAAATTGACCTAAAGATGAACTACTGGGTATAATCATTTTTCAAAAGATAATGGTAATTTTAAAACTTTACTTGCAACTGGACTTTTAGATAGATGAGTGTTATTCATATGCTATTTTGTTGTTTGCCCTCTTGATGACACCCATGTGTTAAAATTGCTTTTTCTTTTTTTAAAAAGCAATTTTTATTTTTTTAGAAAAAGGAAAGTATTCACTGGGAACACAACCAGAATGCTTGTTTAAATAATAGCAAATAAGACCAAATTTAGAACATTAATACAGAGCATGAGAATGCTATTAATTCTGCCTTGAATGTTTCTTCTCTTCTGTACTCTTGACCAGGTTTGAAAGAATATGAAATATATTGTTTGAATGCCATATTTATGCACACTCTTTTAATTATTGGGTTACAATCTTTTATTTATTGGGTTACAATTTGGTATTTTTACCCAGTGGCTAAAGTTATTACAAATAGAATTGTTCCTATAGAAGAGAATATATGTAGCTCAGGGTTGAACTGTGAAGTCCTTGGTGCTCTCTGAGCTTGGTTTGTTTGCTGGCAGACATTTCACTACCTGACTAGGTAACATCAGTGTGAGTGGGTGTGGGGTTTGCTCCCTGAGGTAACACTTATATAGTGGAACTATTCCTTAAATTCAGGGGAATAAGTCACTTTCTAATCATTTTTGGGAATTGCTTATTAACTACTTTTAAGCTATTAGAGACCTTTGGAATGACAATTTTTGAAAAGCCTCTGTGTTCTGAAAATGAGAATATGATGCAATAAGTTTCTGTATAGTCTAAATTTAATGATAAGCTTAAAAACTGAATTAATTTTATATTATCGTTATTACAGTATATGGATTTTTTTCCTCTTAATTTATTTTGTTTCAGACACTTTTTTGTTAGATTAACAGAAACTTAACGAATAAGAAAACTGTTTTAATTATGGTAATATATCTAGGTTTTCTTTCTTCACTGTATAACCATGATTAAATATTAAGAATAATATGGGATTTTTGCTTGTAATATTGGGAAAACTAACTCCATTTTAATTTGTAATTGGCAGATTACAAATACATTATTGTAAATTAAATTGTAAAATAAAATTAAAATTATCTTTGTTTACAAGTTCCTAAATTATCTTTGGAATTTTTGGAATGTATTTGTTATTGAAGAGCACCATGAGAACATGGTATGATTTTTTTTTCTGTCCCGCATGTCATGATTTAATGCATCATGATCCATTTCTCTCTTATTAATACTTTGTTTCTAGCTGTCAGCATCTCAGTGTGCAGATCACAATTTAGATGCCTGACCATGCAGGAAATACAAAGTAACTTGTAATTGTTCTCAGAATTATAAAACATTAGCATCAATTAGAGCAAATTCATCATGTATTTGATAATTATAAATGTAGATTCATCTTACACAAGAATTTTACAGTTTTACCATTTTAGCAATACTAGTATTTTACTAGTACTTTGCCCCTTGTTCACTTTGGAAGGCTTCTTGAATGAAAGCTCAAGTAAGCAAGTAAGATTTTTACAATGTGAATTCCTCCTTTGTTTTGCATCAGAAAATGTTACATATCTGGCAAAAAGATGTGCTAAGAGTCTTGTAACTTTGGAACTGTGTTGAGTGTTTTCCTGATAAACTGTTCCAGGAAACAGTGAGATTAGTTGTGTTCTTTGACATGTTTTGAGTGCTGGATGAACACAGAGGCAAAGACATATGAAGGAGAGATAAAAGGCTGTAATGCCAATTGAGGTACTGTTCAGTAACAAAGAGTTCTGGAGTTGGATTATTTCCATTTTAACAGCAATTATTGACTAGAGGCCAGAGATTGCATTTGTTGCTTTAATTATTACTTTTCAGCTATGTTTTATACAAGAGAAAATTGCAGCTTTGAATAACTTACTGGAATTTACTGTAACATTTAAGAATAATCACTTTCAAATCTTAGCTGTTCATTCTCGGCATCATACATTCTGATTAATTAGTATACACAGCCTAGAGTTTACCATTAGCTCATCTTAAATTGTGTCCAGAGAAAAATTAAAACGTGAGCCATGGCTGCATTTTGGGTACCGCATGCACCAAAGGAATACTGAGTGGGAGAGGGACCAACATCCTCACAGAAAGATGTTGCTGTGCAGAGTGATGGCAAGAAACAGAAAAAAGATCCTGTGTGGCTTGTGTAAGAGAGGATATAGGACTCAGCTTCTCTAAAGACCTTATCCAGGCATCATTTATAAAGCCCTTCATGAAATGCAGTCTGATTATCTGTGAGACTGTCTGTCTGCAATAGTTTCTGCCCACCTGGTATGGTCAGGCAGAGTGGGGGCAAGGAAGCATGCCTTCTCTGATGCAGCTCTGCCTTCTGAAATGGCATTCCTGCAGATATATGGATGGTGCCTGCTCTCTTAGGGTTCTGGGAGATCCTTTAAGACCTGGCTCTGTTCCCAGGGAGCCCTGGGAACCCTGATGTGTTTTTTTGACTGTTATGGCTGGTTTTTTGTTTGGGCTGCTATGTTTTGTTGCTATGTTTTTAGTTGTTTTAATTATATATTTTGATATCTTGTAAGCCACCCAGAGTCTTTTGGAGTGAGTGGCCATAATAAATTTAAATCGTCATCCCTGAGCTGTAACATTGTGATGTGCAGCTTATTCACTGGTTAATAGCAATCATGTGGAGATGCATATAAGTCATGAACTTATTAAACATAACTGTATGCTGATGGCACAGTTGGGTTTCAGTGATTTTTGTGGAAGTCTGATCCCTTGAAACAATTATTCACTTAATGCATGGCATTATGCACAGCTTAATCCTGTTTATTGACAAGTGATTTCTGTGGGTTAATTTAATAATGCATAGGAGTATAGTTTTTAAATTCATTTGTTCAATTTATATCCTGCCTTTCCTCCAAGGCTTCCAGATGGTATACTGGTACTCTGTTCTCCATTTTTTTCCCGCTCAACAACCCCATGAGTATGTCTCATACTTAAAATACTCAATGAAATCAATATTATATTATTCTCCTTAAATGCACATTTTGGCTGTATGACAGCATATTTACAAGTGAATGTTAATTACCATCCTGTATTATTTGATAGCTGACTTTTATTCACTTTACCTTTTGTTTACTGACATGCTTCTCTCCTTTTGCTCTAAAACATACATTGTCTGCCTATTTATAGGAAAACATTCACACATTAAAGTCAAAAAGATGGATTTTCGTGAGTTTATATTCATGACTAGAAATAAAAGCACATGGGAGAATGGCAATACAGTCAACTAGTTTTAGAAGATATATGGATAGGATATCCATACCTGCTGTTAAAGGTTCTTGGAACTAAATATATACAGTATTTTCTTATACTCACAATTACCTTTCCATGTATTTTTATTCATGGGCACAAATTCCACTCATTAATTATCACTTAGAATTTCTATAAAGATAACAGATATATGTTTTCCTCAGATGGCCTTTATCAGGTTGCTGACTTTTGAAAGTCAAGTGTCCTATCAAGAACCCTTATAGTGTCAACTGGCAGAGGTCAGTTTTCTGGAATGGAGCCAAATGGTTAAGCCTTTTACCTTTTTCTTACTATACATTTTCATTTTTCTTATTGGACTAATTGCATTTTCAGCCAGTATAGATCCTGTCAGAAGTTGGCTGCTTTTCTAGATGATAGATATCACACTAAGGTAGTTTCTTACCCTTGTGAAAAGCTTGTTTTGCTACCTGTTGGTGGAGTATATCTCTTCATAAGATAGAATCTGAATATTTAAGTTGGGCTAAGTATTCAGTTAGGTTTTCCTGGCTATTCAAGAGTGATTGGATGTTACTTAAAGTTTGGAGAGTCTTCTTTAATGCAGTGACTTTTACAAACTATGGAAGTAGTCTTCACCTTTAGTAAACCCATCTGATGAATCTTTGCATGCAATCTTTGTAAAAAACTAAGCATTTAAACTTTTCTGTAGCTTAGGATGCTTCATTTAATAGTTAATTTAATAGAGCCAGTTTGGTGTAGTGATTAAGGTGCTGGCCTAGAAACCATGAGACTGAGTTCTAGACCCCCCCTTAGGCATGAAAGCTGGCTGGGTGACTTTGGGCCAGACACTCTCTCTCAGCCCAACCAATCTCACATTGTTGCTAGTAGTTATTTGAAAATAGGCAAGAGTATTAGATACGTTCATCACCTTGAGTTGAGCACAATATATAAAAAAAATGGGATAAATATAATAATAATACCCCAGACTTAACAGTTGTTGATAAGAAAGATCAAAAAAGTCTGGATAGTGGATGTTGCAATACCCGGAGACAGCAGAATAGAAGAGAAAGAACTGAAGAAAATCACAAAATATAAAGACCTGCAAACAGAAGTAGAACGACTATAGCAAAAGAATGCAAAAATAGTACCAGTAGTTATAGGCGCCTTAGGTATAATCCCAAAACATCTGAAGCACCACTTGAATACCATCAGCATTGACAAAATCACCACCAGTCAATTGCAAAGGCAACTTTACTTGGAACAGTTTATAACCTGCAACAATACCTTTAACACCATCAAACAACAACTTCTGCCTATCCCAGGTCCTTGGGAAGGACTCCATAAGTGGATAAAAATGCCAGTCTAAACATCTGGCTGGCTGTGCGACCAACCACAGCATACAATAGGAAGTAGCACCTAACTGACCTTGACTCATCTCACAAAAGCTAAGCAGGGTCGGATCTTCTTATACTTGGGTCGGAGCTCACCAGAAAATCCCAGGATTGTAGGCTAGAGTGGGAGGGTGAAAAAAAAATTATCAGAAGAAGCCAGAGATAAAACATTCCCATGTTGTTAGCAAGAACGCTACACGGACATATCCATTAAGTAATCAGGAATCAAGCTTAACTCAAATAAGAGTTTACTTTTTTCTGTATCTTAATATTGTTATCACATTGTCAAGCTGTGTTGCATGAATACAGTCAAAGTATCCTGGTCCAATACATTAGCATCATGTTTATTACAAAACACAAGAAATGTACTTAAAATATACATATGCCAATGAATATTAGTCACAGATATATCAAAGATTTCTGCCCAAATGTTTGGAAGTGTTATTCAGCCCAAATGTTTGGAATTGTTTAACTTCTTAATGGTTTCATTAAATCATGTAGTAATAAATTTGGGTTTAGGATTAATGTTACCATACTTTCTACTTCAGGATTTTTAAAAAATTAATAGGATTCTTTAAGGGCTTTAAAGAAGGTGAAAGTGTGTAATGATCTTTAGTGAATTTCACTGTAATGAGAAGATAATATAAACACTTATTAAACAAGTGTTTCTATACTTAGGAGAGACCTTCTGTTATCTCTGGAAAATTCCAGACACACTTGCTCTGAATGTCATCTGAAGTGCCACCTAGAAGTGTTGTCCATAACATTGGCCAGGATATAAGTAGAAACTTTCTGAAAATGTGTGACTAACTTTAGTATAGGTTTTCACAGAATTATTTTTTGCTAATGATATGTATTAGATATTTTTCATGTTACATAAAAGTGTACATGTATTTTAAGATTTTGTAGCTGGTCCATAGGTACGTAGAGTGAACTCTTCTTTGCAAACATTTCTGTCATTAGAAATAAGACAGAATAATGTTTTTCTCACGTCAGAGCTTAACTTGTAAGAACCAGAGAGGAAAAGAGGTAAAATAGCTCATTTAAGCTCCTTGAATTATTTTCAGTGTTCAGCCTGGCTGTAAAATTGCTAAATGAATCTGCACTATGTGATTTGGCATACTAGATTCAGAATATAAGGTTTCTGCATTCCTCTTAGGTTGTCATCTGTGTTGATCACATCTTCTGTGACATTATAATAGGTGGATACTGTTTGGAATATTGTAAAGTACCCATATGCAGAACCCAATAGTCTAATTTTTGGAGGAAAAAGCTATAGACCATTTGCACATAAAAAGATAATTTCTAAATACAAAATCTAACAGCTGAGACTTTAAGAAACTAACCCCACAAAGTGCTTTAATTTGAGCCACATTTGCATATTGCATGTTCTAAATATTATATTTTTTACTGTTCAAATTATTCCTCATAGCGTTTATACCATTAAAAGGCAGAAGCCAGAACCGAACTCACTTTTATGTAAGGTTCACTGGTGTATAGAGCATACTATCAAGTATATATTTAAAGAAAAACCTATGTACTTATTACAGAATTATTTATTGTTGTACTAGGCTTCAGAAGCAGTTCAGGTATAGTTTTTAAACAGCTTAATTTTCATCTATTGGATTCCTCCAAGTTACTGATTAATTAAATTGATTTGTTGACCCTTTCAGGATGCTACTTTTAATATTTAGAAGTATCAGATAACCTATCTTAGTTTCTCAGAATTTTCTCTGCTTCAGAACTTGCTGTGAGAATTCAGTACCTTGTACCCTATAGAAATCAAAAGTTCATTTGTTCTGAATAAGTCAAGGAAGGTACATTTATGGCACTAATAAAATAGTGTACTGTAAGCTGCTTAGATTCACCTGATTGAAGCAGCATTTCCTTTAATAAATAAATTATTTAAAGGTTGGATTTAAGTAGAAAAAATAGCTAAGACTGACCACTTAGAAGTAAATGGCAATTAAACAAATAAATTAGCATACACTGATATATTAATAATAACATAATGTCTTGGATTTCTCAACTCTGGTATCCATAAATTTTAAGAAAACTAATATATAATGTATAGCCTGCATATGATTTATATGCTGCAAAAAATCAAAAACCCATAGAGCGTGTTAAGATAGGAACTCGTATTATAGGAGTACAGATGACCTAGAAAACATTCTGCTTGTTGCAGAACAGTATTTCTCCCAGGCATAATGTCAATTTTTTTCCTGCAGTTTTCTTAGCAACATTTTTGGAAGATGTTTGCCATTGCCTTCTTCCTAGGGCTGAGAGAGTGACTGGCCCAAAGTCTGCCAGCTGGCTTCATGCCCAAGGCAGGAGTAGACTCACTGTCTCCCAGCCACTTTAACCACTACACCAAAAAGTCTTTCATACATGCCTACTGAGCTGAAAATATCTGTTTCTTCTAAAATGTCATATTTATATTCAAAAGTTTCATAGAAGAATTGTAGAGTAGGAAGTGGCCATTTACGTCATCAGGTCCAATCCCCTGCTCAGTAGAAAAACACTTCCTCTGGTCAAGCTCAACTAGTAGTTATGCAGATGCATCTATGTGAGTTTTTTTTTGGCAACAGTATAAAGCTGGTTTACCATTGTCTTCCTTTGGAAGTTTTTCAACTTCCCAGTCTAGTTTACAATCCTGGGATTTACTGGCGATCTGCTTTGCATGCACTAAACAGTCCAACTCTGCTTAGCTTTCTTTGAGATCTGGCTGGTTTGTGCAACCACTCATGAGCCCTACATAGAGCTGACTTTCATAAATCATTGTAATACAAAAATTAAAGAACAGGTTTTTCATTTATATAGTTTTATTACCTACAATCTTTATTGAAATGTTACACAACACAAACTGTCAGTGGCACAGCTTTTCAATGTGAGATATTCATGCTTCCAAAACATAAATGAATGAATTCCATAATGATGAAAATGAAGAAAATAGAAACCTGTGTGTTAACACTTCAGTTAGGTTTCAGTTCCATAAAAATGTAAAGCTAGAAAATACTGGACAGAAACACTGCAGATTAAAACTTCTATAAACTGTGAAACAGTTATGTTTCAAGTATATCCTGAAGAAGAAAGTATGGATTTTTTAGTTTCCAAAATATATTCATGAAGTAGATTTCTCCTGACTAAGCACTCTGATAAATGTTATAAATTACAAACATGAGAGGATGGTAGATTTTCCTCATTTTATGATTTTTTAAATTGTATTTTTCCTTTATGCATATTTTTGTGCAGGTTCTGAGTGGATCATATCATCAGAGTTATCCAGCTACAAACTTTCAGGACTACAATAATTGGGAATCCCTGATGAAAATTAAAGAAGGGTTGTTAAGACAAAAAGAAATTGTGATTGATAGGTAAGTAAATCTACTGTAACCTCCGTTTGCTTCAGGTTTGCCTTGTAAAGCAGGCAATCATCTCA
Source organism: Python bivittatus (assembly GCF_059951505.1). NCBI lineage: Eukaryota > Metazoa > Chordata > Lepidosauria > Squamata > Pythonidae > Python > Python bivittatus. The sequence goes on along the minus strand of NW_028277030.1, from coordinate 63,288,997 downwards.
AAGAATAATTTCCAAAAAGAATGGAAATGTGCTCTGAAAAGTATGAGAGGCAAGTAGAAGTTGACAGAAATAAAGTGAAAACATGCAGATAACAGACTAGAGCTTCTGTATCCTTAAGAAAGTATTAATATCCAGGATTATTACACTGATTGTGGAAAGAGTTAAAAGTAAAGTAGCTAGTAACATAATACAATTGGATAAATTTTTGGTGCAAAGTACAGTTCTGAATAAATATATCTGATCTTACCTTGCCCAGTAAAGTCCAACTCTGATGGGGTCTTAACCAAAGCTCTTTTCAAGTACTGCCGTGAGTACCTTCATCAAAAAAGATACAGATCTAGAAATGATGCAGAAAAGGAATTAATGCATATTCATATAAGACAAGAATAAAATATTTACAGATATTTGGTTAAAGAATTGACAGCATTGGGAATGTGGCAAACAGAAGTTCTTAAAATAATGAATGGTGTAGAGACAGTGAATACAACTCCCCCTCAGTGTCTTATCTTGTCATCTTTGAGTAATGGCCATGAGAGCTGTTTTAGGTAATGGAAACATATTCAGAGTTTCTGGTGTGTAATTCTGTAGCTGTATGTAGCAATATAGTGGTACTTGTATACTATCTTGTGCGTGTACTATCATAGGATAATGCTGATTAGTTGATCTCTGGTGACCTTTGTCAAAGCATAACAAAGCTCTGTGTCAAACTATGTTGTGTATGCAAAATGTAATACTATCATTAAACAAGATGTGATTAAAAATTAAACAATATTGTGGAATTGCTCCATTTCAGCTTAAGCCACATGTGTTAGAAAGTGCTGTTCCTGAAGATTTATGTACAGCATTTGATGCAATATGGTTGCCTACATCCATATTGCATCAAATATGGGGCCCTGTCTAGTGTTTTCTTGCTTTACATTTTTATGGGACCAACAGTCTTACTTTTTATTTGCATAGGAGTTCTTTGCTTTCCAGCCCTTGACACTTACATGGAGAAAAGTGCATACTAAAAACAAATACATAAGATTAAGTATGTTAAAACTGTGAAATCCATATTGAAATGGTCATGGTAAGTTATATAAGTTTTGGGCTGACACTGACATTTCCTTGAAACAACTAGATATTCACTTGGTTCATGTGGAAATATAAATTCTCATTCTCAGCATTACTTCTGGTCATATGGATTGATTGAAACTCTTTTGAGTTCATGGCTCTTTGAGGATGAGTAGAATCATTAAAAAAATTTGAATAATACTTATACAGGTAGTCCTCAATTTACGACCATTCATTCAGCGACCATTCAAAGTTACAATGGCATTGAATGAATGGTGGTTATGACCGGTTCTCGGAGTTCCAGCCATCGCAGCATCCCTGTGATCATATGATTGCGATCTGGGTGCTTGGCAATATGTTCACCCTTATGACGGGTTGCCAAGCGCCCCATGATCATGTGATCACTATTTACAACCTTCCCTGCCAGCTTCCCCAGAAAGTCAGAGGGGAAGCCGGCAGGGAAGATCACAAGTTTCTGGGGTAAGTTTTCCTCATCCGCGCACCCTCCCTCAGCCCCTCTGTGCTCTCACCATGCTGGCCACCCATGCACCCCTGTGCACCCTCCCCAACCCTCTCCTACACCCCTGCCCACCCTTTGCTCCTGCCCTCACCCAGCAGCAGCCACTTACCTACCTGTGGGCCTGGAACTTGCAACTTTCTGCCAGCTTCCCCACTGACTTTGGTTGTGGGAAGCCAGCAGGAAGTTGCCTCACCTAACAACCGTGGGATTCAGTTAATGATGTCAACCTGGACTGCAGGGATTGCTGTCACTAAGCAATGCAGTCTTGCTTTACAACCGCATCACTTAGCAATGGAAATTTCAGTCGCAATTGCCATTGTAAGTCGAGGACTACCTGTAGACAGTTTCATTCCAGAAACAGTTTAATTGAAATTTTAGTTTATAGTGCATCAACATTAGATGAATGTAATAAAGGTGTGCAGACGTTAAAATGTTCCCGTTCTCTTCTGCCTGACTGCCATATGATTTAGTTTTGCTTCATTTTTTATGTTATTTTCTGATTATTTTCATTATTTAGCAATTATTAAACACTACATTTTAACACTAGAGGGAGTAGTGTATTCTTATATGATTTTGCATAGTATTACATTTGTGCCTTGACCTGGCTTTGTTGAAAATATCTACACTATGCAACTACTGCTTTATAATACTTTAAATTGTTTTGACCTTGATTGGCCATGGCATATTACACATTTCTATTGAAGTGTTCAAGCTAATACTGGCACTGTTTATTGGCAAGGATTACCTAGAATGGTAGTGTGAATAAATGCCAAATGCTAAGCACATGACATAAGTCCCTGAAAATAATAGCATACTCATCAGCATTTGCTGTGTTCTCTACTAAACAGCTTAGTGGTGTTCAAAAGGCTTTTAAGGAAAGGTAAACTCAAAGGTTAAGATTTGGAGGAATAACAGTCATTCTACATGATATAATGATACTTGAAATTCTGAAGCAGCTGCTGAATCGTGATTGATCATCATTAATAGAAATATGGTTAGCTCATTATTAGTCTGTTGATTAAATACAATTTGTTTTTTATTCTTTGTATTTGCTTTGATTTGCTGAGTGGCAGCATAAAGCCAGACTGATGTGGATGATAATTGCTCTATTACTTGATGAATAATTGAGTCGTACCAAAGAATTGGTACTTAAATTTAATATCATTAAATTCTACCTCAGGATTCCTCCTAGCAGGTCCAGTGTTGATGGGTATCCAGTTGTCTCATACTCTATTGAATTGCACGCTGTTTGGATGCCCTTTTAAATATTCAGAAATATAAATACAATTTCCCACAGTTGAGCTGTTCTTGCTCTTTTATATGCTTGCCTTTTTTTTTTTTTAATAGTGCCTAAGATATACTAGGGATGTATTCCAACATTGGTTACAGGTCCCACTTGTCCTTTCTAAAAGCCATCTAACAAGCAGCTAATATCATTCCTTAGGATTCCACTAACCTGTGCCCTTTTGGGAGGAGCGTTACTGTTAATCAGCTTTAGTTCTAATGCCAAGTTCTAATTCCAAGTTCTAATGCTATGATGGAGAGGGAATGCACTCCATTAGTGCTACATAGCTGTTCATTTTATAAGCCTCTATCAGGCTTGTAGAAACAGTGCTCCAACCCTTTGTTCTTTTTTAGCTGCAAACTTATGCACACTTGCTTAAAAGTAATCCTCCTTTAACAGAATAAAAATACTTCTGAAGAAATTTGGGGGATGGATGAAGATTATCATCTCCTTTTGAGTTCTGGGGTATGCTTTTCAGAGCAGAGTAATAAAACTATGCATTGTTAGTAGCAAACAATGATACTTACCACAATGGGACAACATCTGACAGCATAACAGATTGTCTCTGCTTCTTGGAGACCCCTGTGACTTCTCAAGTATGGACCAGAGGAATGGCATGGGATTGAAAGAGAGGAAGGGAAAATTCCATTGCATGAGCGGAAGACTACTCACACCTAGTTGGATTTCATCCACTACTCTAAATCTGGCTTCACCAGAGATTTACATCAATGAAATGTATACATGCTGTTCTTCATCTGAGGAGACAAAAGGTTAATATCCAGAATAAATTAAAATAAATGTTTTCAGTTCTCATCTTATACTTGGTCAAATATGACGAGAATTTTGCTAAAGCAAGTGCAATAATAGAACCAGTTTGGTGTAGTAAAGGCACCAGGCTAGAAACTGGGAGACTATGACTTCTAGTCCCGCCTGAGGCACAAAGCCAGTTGCGTAATCTTGAGCCAGTCACTCTCTTCAGCCCTAGGAGGAACGAAGTGGCAAATCACTTCTGAAATCTTGCCAAGAAAACTGCTGGGACTCATCCAGGCAGTTGCCTGGAATCAACAATTACTCAAAGGTACCCTCCCCCCAAAAGATGCAGTTTAAATATTTCAGTTACTTGTTTAAGTATTTAGCTGGTATTTGTTTACCTGTGTTACACCATAATACTAACAGTTTTGCATATTAAATTATATAAGATATATCTGAATACAATTAAAATTGGATTCAAAATAATTGGTTACCAAACTTTGAAAGAAAAAGATAATGCAGGCCTGGAATCAAATATAGTAGCTGGAAATATTGAACCTGAACTAATTGTCTAGTTGTCTGGCTGTAGAGTATAGAGAGAAATTAGTTCTAACTGCATAATAATTGAACAAATTCTAACAACCTTGACTTATATCAAAATCAGGGGTGTTAGAATTGGAATGGTTTCTCTATTAATCTAAAAAGTTACTTTCAGACTTATTGTATATGTTGAAATATGTCTTACAGGTTGCATAGATGTCTGCTCAACATTAAAGACCATAGTATTTTATCCTGTTGAACACACATTGTTCTACATTTGGAAGCTGTACATAAAATAAGGAACTCCCCCCCCCCCATTCAAGTTGTACATATTCAAATTACACCTGTTGAATGAGAGGTGAATCCATGCAATTTCAATCAGCATTTCTGAGTAAATATTATGCATGTGAAGAATAAATCTATAACCAAATGGGTATTGCCTGTTAGCACCTATGTATCTGCCACCACCTTTCAAATATATGTAGTATGTGTTAAAATGTACATAGAGAAGAAAAGAAAGAAGGGCCTTGGAACTGGATTTTGAATTAACCAATTTCAGCTTTTATTAAGAAGAAATTAGGTAAAAATTGAGTCGTCATAAGTTCATTATAAATAAGCGAGAAAAGGAGGGAGAACAAAGAGGACACTGTGCTCCAATAAAGCAGAGGAGGAGTTATACAAAGAAAATAAGTGTCAGCATAAGATATTTTCCAGGCTTCTCAAGGGAAGATTTATACCCCTCCAATAAGATAAAGTTGCATGTGATGGGAAGAAAACTGGAAGTGATGAAGAACAACCTATAATGAATCATAGAATGCAATATCAGCTGTACAGCCATCAGTATATTATTCATGTGTGTGTGTGCACGCACAGCCATTAATCTTCGCATAGCACAATTCTTTCTGTACAAAGTATTCCAAGCAGCCATAGGTACATTAGCTCACTTCTGTTTATGGAATGCCTGTTGCTGTAACAGAGAACTTTGCATATCATCATTGCTACATCAGCCTAATTGTGTAACAGGGAAAATAGCATGTTACTCTGATTTTTATTGTAAGGTTACTATAGATTGATATTATAAGATTAGTTTATTAATCTTAAAAAATGGATGTTGGCTTTATTCACAAAAACAAGGGACATTTAGAGAAAAGATGTGAGAAGAGTGAGCAGCTCATAAAAGTTCAGCCAAGAGATATGTTCAGTATAAGAGAGCAATATTGACAAATTGACAGTTGTTACATAGGCCTAATAAATTTCCTTCCAATTGTGGCTACCTTGATGACAGAACAATATATTGGTGTATGGCATATATAACAGGAGGCATATATCTGTAACATACAAAAGTAGTTCTTTAATTGAGAAATTCTACTCTTTGCATGCTAAACTGCTAAGAGTTGTATTGACTGTCAGGATACAAATGCAATAAATAAATACAGACCTGCATAATAATAAAATCTATGAATTAAGAAACAATCCTCTCTTGTTTAGGAAGGTGGTAGAGAGATTATGAGATGCATTGGTTGGAGAACATAGTGGATTATTGTCCATGGATGGGATGCTCCAGGATGAGGGAAAAGATCTTGGAATAGTAGTTGATTGCAGACTGAATATGAGTCTGTAATATGATGCGGCTGCCAGTGCGGTTTCAGGATTCATAAATTGAAGTACAGTTTCCAGATCACAGAAATGTTGACTACCAAGAGGTACCATGTGACTGGTTTCATTCTTATTGAGACTTTTAAGACATTGAACTTACGGACCTTTGCGTTTTAAATGACTATATACAGTACATTAGCTTTAGGAGCTATCCAGATCATGCAGTTTACATGGAAGTCATGTAAAACCCTGTACATGGGGGCATGACATAATGTAATACCTGTATCTCTCTTCTCTGAGAGCTTAAGGGAAGGTGGATCATATATACCGTTTTGATAGGGAATCACAAGAAGTAATAGGTTCACTATTGTGTGTTGCAGACCTCATCTTGAATATCATGTCCAGCTCTGGCATCTCATATTAAGAAGGATTCAAATAACGAACATATTCAGAGAGGAGCAGTTAGGATAATCAAGGACTAAAAAGAAGAGAATTTAAAGGAACGGGGAATGCTTAATTGTGAAAAGAAAAGACTGGGGATATAATAGTGTTCTTTAAATATCTGAAATATACCACCCTGAAGAACAAGATCTGTTCTCCATTGCTCCATAGTGTAGGACATCGAATAATAGATTGAAGTTACAGGAAGGTAGATTCTCATTGATTGCTCAAAAAGGCTTCCTAATACTCAGAACAATTTGGGAGTGGAACTGGCAGGTTCTTTGTTCACTAAATATGTTCAAGCAGAAGCTGGATAGCCATCTGTCATGGATGCTTTAATTTGAATTCTTGCCCCAAGATGGGAGTTGGTCTCAATGGCTTAAATGTCCTATTCCAACTCTATGATTATTTGTTTCTGGATGCTTTGCGAGGAAAGATCCTCAGATTCTAGGACACCTCTCCCAGGCATATCCTCCAGGAAGTCCTGCAGTCATTACCTCTGGAGCTGTCCATGTTAGTTTCTTCCGACTGGGTTCAGTGGAAAGGATACAGATTATTTTAAAAGGTATTAAAGAAACTGACAAGAAGTGATTTGGTGGTTCTTTGGAAGCAACCAAGGTGTTGTTCTAGATTTCTTTACTTGGCAAAAATGTACTGAATTTCTCTGCTTCTCTTTGGTAGTTACAGAGATCTGTTATTGCTTCTGTTTCTATCCTGTAAAGAAAGAAGACAGGTAGGCTGCCCTAATTTTTGGTGTGTAAGAATTCACAATTAATCAACGCCCAGTATTTACAACAGTTTGTCATATGGGTTCAGCTTACTTTACTGTTGAAAACAAATGGTTGTGCTTTATCAGCAGTAATTAATATTTTACTCTGCGAAAGGAGCAGCTTACTTTGCAAAATGTGATCAAATGAGGAAGGGCTTTCAGAAAAGGGAAAATTAGAAGTAACCTTGGAAGGGAATAATGGAACCAAGTGATTTTTTTAAAAAAAGGATTTTAAACAGCTTAATGAAAGGGCATGAGTACTTAAAGAAAGAACCCATGATTGACTTTGAGAGCAAGCGATTTCATTTCAGTATGTGAATTCAGATCTCTCCATAGCAGAGAGAAGATTTAACAAGCTAGATTTAACAATCTAAAAGATGCTAGTATTATTTCTAGACTGGCACTGTTATATTATTTCAGTTGTCACATGCTGACTAGATTTCTGGGATCATAGTGCAAAGTGCATGGTACATTTTTTTAAAGCAAAATCTTATCAACATGCAGTTACACAGTGGATTAATAGTAACAGCTGTTGAGGAACCAAAGGATTATAGCCACCATACAACATTATCAGCAATGAAATGCATAAGTCATGAGACTTTTATTGTCAGACAACTCCAGAGACTTAGAAGATTATATGCAGAATTAAGGATATTTCTGCAGAGTTTGTTTTGATGTGCTTTTTGAATAGCCATCATCTTTTACAACATTTTCTTTGTAAAGCTCAAATCATGAAAATTAAAGTTGTCTTCACTCGTTGCTTAAAAATTAAAGAAAACATTAACATTATTCCATATTTTTTAGGCTTGAGTATAATTCTAACTACATGGGAGAAAGGGCAAGCAGCCCTTGTTTACTTCCATATGTAAGTTAACTGAAGTCATCCCTAGTAAGACATTCAGCTGCTTTTGCTGGGCATCCCACAGCCAGCAGGAAATCATGCCACCCTAAATCTTGCCGCCACCACAGTGTCCTCTAGCTTGGAACAGGTCATTGCTGCTCTGCTGTCCAAACAACCTGAATGCACAACATTCTAAAGCTGTAATTGGTGTTAGTGCTTTCCTTGGCTGAAATTCCAGCTCTCCCCAGAACACTGGGCATGCCAGTTGGAGGAGGCTTCTCAGTACATGAAAAGCTTCCTACAGCTGGTATGCAGAACACTCTGGCTACTCCATGCAATGCATTTTTTCCCCTTTCACATTGTACCATCAACTGATTGAACTTAAAAAGAAATGAAAAACTCAATCGACAGGTCAACTCTTCAACTTAATGATCCCTGGGTGGCAGTAGAGAGTAAACTTGTTTTTTTATTTTTGTTTTTTAATCTCTTGGCTGCCATCTAGCAGCTGTCTAGATTTCTGCAGTTGAAATGCATCCAGTAGATGCACTTTTAAACTAGCAGTTTAAAATATTTCTCCTGTCAATGTTAAATGTTTTATATGCATCATTGATAAAAACAGTGATGCTTCAGGTTCTATTTTGTATTTATTTTTGCTTTTGTTAAAATATAATCAGCAGAAATAAATGAATTTAAAAGAAAAATAAATGAATTCCAAGCTACAGTATGAAATATCAAAAGGTTATCATCTTGGTATGAAAACCCATGGAAATTGGAATGCACTCATGAACCCAAATAAGCAAATAGGGTAAGAATATATTGTTATAGCACAACTAAAACATATAAAAGTTAAATTTTACACACCACTTGCATAATCAGATTCCTAGAGATGGGAAATGCGTATATATTATTCATTGACGTATGTTGAAAAAATATTTTCTGTTCTGAGATTACCTATAATTCCACATCTCCCATTTAGAACCCTATTTGCACAAGGGACTTTTCCCCATTCAGTTCAATGAGGAAAGAATCTGTTTTATTTTATTTTTTTCAGTGCAGAAAGAGCTATGAATTCACTGAAATGAATCAGAAGGTTTTCACAGCCATAAGAGTTTCATATGCTCAACAAAAATCACAGGGACAGAAAAAATGCTGATCACACCATTTATGTTAATTCACACAGTCATATAAATTCCAAAATTATGTCTGAGATAATAAAATGCTAATTCCCTCTCAAATGGATGAGAGGATGAAAATTGAAGTTGAAAATAAGACTCAAGTGTTTTGTCTTCTTCCTTATAATTTCTAGGCAAAACCAGCAAATTAACCTTCTATATCAGAAAATAAGAGAGAATGAACTGCGAGCTCAACAAGCAAGATTGGGGCACATTGTGAATTGTGAAGAATCGTACATGAATAGTTTCCAGGTAAGATAAGGTTCTTGATCTGTATTTGTTATTACTAGTCCAATGAAAATCCTAAACAATTCAATATCCTTAAGGACAAGTTTATGTTAATATTACAGTGAAGCATCCCACTTTCCAGATTTTGAAGTATGAAAGGAATCAGATGCATAGTGTAAAGGTGCATTCTTGTATTTGAATATCATTTGAAATCAGTTCAATATATGCATTACTACTTGGTTAACACTGATTTCAGAATTGGCACATATTATATTTAAATGCTTCAGGTTTAAACATCTGAAATAATGAGAGCTTTGTTATACATATCAGTAAAATTATTGTTGTATCGTTAGGGGTCTGAGTAGCAGTATTACTTTAGAATGCAGACTTTTGATCTTATAGCTGATTTTCCCTCATCCTTCTCTGTGATATGCTTTTTTATATATATTTATAAAATTTCTGACATTGAAAAATTTTATCATGAAATCTTTCAATTATAGTTTAACTTGATACACATCCAATGGGTATTGGATGCCTTTTCTAAATGTATAAATATATATCCCAAGCAAGTTTCTCTTCAAACCAAGTTATGAAAATGAGTGTAAAAGGGTCAGTCTATAAAAATGTGATTACACTTTTTCTAGATGATATCATTTCAGCCTTTAGAGTGGAGATTCAAACTTTAGGCTGGGATATAATAATTCTGTATATTGAAAATTCAGTTCTTTACACAAATCTAAACCTACAGATAGAAAACTTATTCTTGGACTGGGTTGCATTAGCAGTATGTGGCCCTCCAGATGTTAGGTTGAATATGACTGCCAGCATTCCTTATCATTAGCCATGCTGACTTGGTCTGTTATGCATTTTGATTTAACAACATCTAGAAAGCCACAGGTTAACCTTTTAATTAGGAGAAGAGTATTCTTCTTTACATGCTAGTTTTATAGGACTCAGGCAAGAAATGGGAAACCTAATCCTCCAATTATTGGGAGGCTCAAGTGACCAGACATCATAGGTGCTGTGGTCCAAAATATTTGACAAGGCACAATAGGGATGACAATATTTGTTCTCTGTCAAAATGGCCACTTTGATTCAAAAATTCCAATGAGAGAACCTTTCTGAAAAGCCCTCCTCCAGCTATGTGCAGTTAATAACAGCATCATCAAGGGATCTTTTTTTAAAAATCTTTTTCTTGTGATTTCCTTAAAGCAGCCTGAGTATGAGAAAACATCAATGCAGGCTCAGTTTGCAGAGAGATCTTTGGCCCAGTGTGAAAGGGAGCAGGTAGAACGAAAGCTTGCATCAGTACAAAATAAGGAGCTACAACTCAGTGAGGTTTTGAAAGAAATAGTAAACAAATCCAATGAAGATAAAAAGAAAATGGAAGAGAAGGTGAGTCTCATATTGATGTAAAATGAATCATTTGATCACTGTAATACAAACATACATTGTTCAGTCATGTATGCTGCATTGAAGGCTGCAGATTTATTCATTGGCTCTCTCGATGACTGACTAGGATGATTTTCCCCTTTCACATAACTGAGAGAAATGTTCTTCTAGACTGCTTCAAAATGCCCTACATCCAGATAAAGTTAACTATTTATTTCATTGAAATCAGTTGGACAAATTGGTTGTAACAAGTCCCTTTGATTTAAATGAGAAGTTGAAATTACTAGTCTAGATCCAACTGATTATCTTGTAGGATGGAGATTATACTTCATGTGATAGCCCAGTGTGCATAGTTAATTCAGTTTCACCATTGTTTTTCCATCCTTTATTAAAGTTGCCCTCAGATTTTGTTTCAGATTATAGCCACCCTCTTTAAATACACTTAAAGAGGAGTTATATTAGTCCTAAAATCATATATTTCAGCATATATTCTTGTACTGTGATATTATTAATGTTAGTGCCATGGCTGAAAAGAATCAATCCAGCAGGAACTACAATTTATGTTTGGTTCAAAAATATGTGTTAAAATTCTGTACAGTTCTGTACAGTATGAAAAGTGATTCTTCTAATTATGAAAAGGGATAAAATATGCAAGGTAGTATTGTACAACCCTATGAATCAAGTTATGGCTTTTAGCATTGTGTTTTAATGTTTTTATTGATAGGTTCGCATGTTTCCATGTTTGTATTGATTGTTTTGGATATTTATGTGTGTTTGTGTATGAATTTTTCAATACAGGTAAAAATAAATAAACAAAAAGAAAGTAAGAAAATATTTGTTTCATTTTTGATGCTATTGTGAGCCACACAGTCACTTAGATGAGATGGGCAGCTATACAGAATGAATGAATGAATGAATGAATGAATGAATGAATGAATGAATGAATGAATGAATGAATGAATAAATAAAATTTTTAAATGGCCTTCGAGAAAACCCACCTTATTTTTCCACTGGCTTGCTGATCACTCCTGTTAGCAGGAAACTTGGGTATTCTGTTTCTAGTTTCTCTTTGGTTTTTTTAATGCTGCCTAATAATCTCTACTAGTTTTTATTATTGTCAAAACTAGTACAAGTGGTGTGTAATTGTTTATTTTTAATGTGGTTAGTGAATTTAACAAACACAAACAATAAAACAAGCTAATATAATGGGCATTAATTGATACTAAACACAAGTGTCTTTTGTGTTTGTGAAAAAATATTTTGTACTTATTCAAAATGAAATGAATACATTATTCAGAAAACCATTAAGCACTTGAACTATTTTATGGAGTTTCTTTTACATTTTAGACATGGTGTACCAGCAGAAATAAAAATTATGCTATTTTGGATAAGTTTTTTTTCTGTTAAGGCAGGTAATCTCAGCAAGCAGAATTAAATTGCTCCCCAGAGTGCTGGCGTTAATAAAGCAAAACGTAGTTCAGGATAGACATGTGTTTAAATCCTGTAGAAATTTAATTAATTATGGAGGTAGTAAGCAAAAGCACTTAGTCTTTGAAAAAATAAACATCATATTACATCCTGTTTATCTTTTCATTACAATTATTTTGTAATGAAATAAATGATGATTGAGCTTGAAGAATTTCTCAATTTTTATTGTTTTCTTACTTCACATTGAATAACATCTAATCTTACCTTTTTTCTAGCTCAAAACCCGAGATAGGTACATAAGCAGCCTAAAAAAGAAATGCCAGAAAGAATTGGAGCAAAATAAAGAGAAACAGAGAAGAATTGAAACACTTGAAAAATACCTGGCTGATTTGCCAACACTGGATGATGTTGAGAGTCAAAGTAAAGAGGTAATTAATGCTTTGTATTAGAAAGCAGCTTAACTCAGAAGTTTTGTTGATTGCATATGATACATTTTATTGCTTCATACCTGCACACAGTGTATTCTATACAGTTTCCACACTTTTAACAGAATATCCCTTTAACAATCAATTGTGTTCAAAGTTACTGAATTCACAGACACAGACATAGATCCAACAGAGTTCCTGTACAAAGGGAATAGACCTACTATTGGAGCATCAATTCCTTGCCTGTCCTGCAGCCTCCCAGATCTGTTTTCCAGATGTTATTTGAGAGCTTCTGCAGAAGGAAGAAAGAGAAGAGAAATAGAATGCACAAATAGAAATTGCTTGTGTAAAGTTTTTGTTTAGCCTGTAAGATTTTAAATTCACAGTTACATCAATGTGTGTCTATATGTGTGTGTGTGCATGTGTATTTATGGAAGAAATAGTTATGAGAAACAATGATAGTAATTTCCAATTTCATAATAATCCAGTTACTGCAATATCTTTAACATCTTGGACCCATACCTAAGAAAATTAATAGGTGTGGGGTTATCATAATTGCAGAATTAATTTTCTAGAAAAGCCCAACATATTCTATCAGTGTAATACAAAAGAACAAGAATTAACTATTTACACTATAAAAATTGTTAAAAATGAGACTTTCCTCTACCCTTAAAATGTAACAATCTTTTAAACTGGATGTAGATATAATGCCTTAATGATGATTATATCAGAGACAATAGCAAACTTGAACATTTGTGCTTTTGCTGTTTAATAATAGTACAGAGTCCAGACAAACTTTTAGTTGGACATTTTGGATCTTGAAATGCCTCACAACAAAAGAAATGAAGAATCATCTTGGATGTTAGAAACTTCAAAAAGATTCTGAACATAGAAAAGCTTGTTGAAAAACATATTGTGCTTTGTATTTGATGTATTATTTTCTTTATAGAATAATAAGACTAATCATTTGAGACAGAACTGGATAAAAAGGGAGGCCTCAGTCCCTGAAGAAAACTATGCCCAAATGCATCAAGCATGTTACATTTACCAATAAAATTAATTTTAACAAATATTTTATATTCTTAGCACATTTGTACAACTTTTTTATTATAGAAAACCTCCTACCAAAAGAAAGCTTAAGTGTGAATGATCTGTATATATTTTTTGTACAGAATCTGTCTCAAAAGGCAAAGAAACACTTCTAATTTAAATGTAGACTTACACAGTGCTTACAGAGTGTAATACTGGAAGTTGTGTGCATTATCCCTTGAAATCTTTCTAATTTGTAAACATGATGATTTCTGGAGAATGTTAAAAGTTACTGCCTTGCCATGCTCCTTTTACTTTGATAGCCACTGCAAACCATCTCCTTTTGTTTTGCATTTCTCTTTCAAACTGTGCCAAGATAACAGATTTTATTGTTGCAGGTCTGTGGAAAGATTTTTTTTTTTACACCTTCCAAGTCCCTGCAGTTTTCTTGGCAAGATTTTGAAAGTGGTCACCCAGCTGGCTTCATGCCTAAGACAGGACTAGAACTCACCATCTCCTTGATTGTAGCCTGGTGCCCTTAAGCACCCCACCAAACTGGCTCTCATGGAAAGCATAACTCTGCATAATAAAAACTTCCTCTGTTTTATAGCTACAAGTTCTGGAGGAAAAGAATAAGCAACTGAAAGCTACTATGGTTAAGCTAGAAAACGAATTGGAGGAGTCCAAGACACAGTGTAAAGAAAAAGAATTGCAGCTTGTGTGCCAGAAGAAAAAAGAAAAAGAGTTGATAATTGCAGTGCAAAGGTATGGGTAACGTAGTTGGTCATCTTCTGGCTGTGTTGCTGCATACAGGATATTTCCATCTAGTGGCAAGCTGATCGAATTCTAGTTCAGCTGGTGGAAATAAACTTTGCTCTAGTGTGAACTGCTTTGCTATGTTATACAGAGGGCAGGGAAGCCACATATTGCAAAAGGAACTCAGTGTGTATTCATTAATACATTGCATTGTTGTGCTTTTAGGGAAGAAGGTGTGGAAAACTTCTGTTAAATTAATTATTTAATTCCCTAGTCATAAGAGGTTTTTTGCAAAATGTTAAAGAAATTAAAAGAAAAATTGATAATTATCCAGTAAAGATAGTAACAAAAAGTCATCTTAGTATTTCGTTTTGAATACCCTAAAGTATGTGCCACTTGAGTTCATGACCCTGTGTTCCTGAAAGATAGATGCAACAAACAGCTTGTTCAGATGATGAAAGGTTAGATATTTAGGGACAGTTAGCCAAATCTCTGAGTGCATTGTTTCCATCTTACATCTGGTACCTCTTGTGTTTGTGAGAGTATAATCCACCATGCTGGCTTTGCGTTCTCCTGAAAGTCTATACATATTTGAAGCAGAGTCTCGTTTCTATATTTAAACAACAATTTTCATTGTCATAATATTTTTATCTTAGAAACATAAGTAAGACTCTTACCTGCTCCAGAACATTTGTATGTCATAGAGGTATACGTGGACAATCTTTTCTTGGGCGTAATGTTTAACTAATGTGGGAACCAAGCTATATTTCAGTGTGAGTTATCCATGTAATTTTTCTTGTTTTGAATAGAAACTTTTCCCCTGACTTGCCTGCTTGTTTGTTTTGCTTACCTAAATGCAAATTACAGCTTGCAACAGAAAGTAGAAAAATGCCTGGAAGACGGTGTCCGCCTTCCTATGTTGGACACAAAACAACTTCAGAATGAAAATGAATGCCTCAAAGAAAAAAATGAGAAGGCTAATAAGGTCAGTACATTAAAATGGTCATGGTTAACTAAATGTCAAGTGGATTCAGCTTTGACCCATATTGCTCTCATATTAGTTTTTCCTCTATGTTGCCTTTAACAAGAAAAGAAGTACCAGCAGGTGCTTTTACCCAGGATAACTATACACCCAGATAGGGAAACAGAGATTGAGAGTGGAGGTAAATCTATGCAAGTCTCCAGTTGCTTACTTGCTGCTGTTAGCATATGTGTATTTATATAATACTGAATGGAACATCTTTTATTCCAGCATTACTACCTAAGAATTATAGATATATTTTCCTAAGTACTTAAAAATACCCCACTGGGATCAAGCCAGGCCCCATCTTCATCCAGCATTCCCTCCACTGATAAAATTGCCCATGGATTCCTACTCTTTGCTTTCTGGTTTTAACTGGTTAGCAATTCATAATGGATAGGTCCTTTTTTCCCATGACCAAGTTTACTTAAAACCTTTGAAGAGGGATTTTGTCAAAGGTTTCTTGAAAGTCAAGAATATAGTGGCAACAAAGTAATCAACATGCCTATTAGTATTCTCAGAAGCTCCAGAAGGCTGGACACCTTTGTGGAATCCATGCTGATTTTATTCAGCAAGGTTGTTCTTTAGTGGTTTTTCTCTGATTATCATTTCTACCAATTTTCCAGATACATATATTAAGCTGACTAGATCTCCCCTGGGTCCCTTTTTAAAGACTAGTATCACTTTCATTCCATCCTCCTGTAAATGCCCTTCAGAATACTAGCACCTCTAAGCTCCCCATCAGTCCTTCTGCATTGCTAATTCAAAACCTGATGTTGCAATATCTTTTAGAAGAATATGTCCTTCAAAAGGATAGAGGAAACCAGAAACACAAATAAGAATATTATTACCTTCTTTTCCTCAACAGGTCATAGACAATCAACAAAATGAGATCACTGAGATGACTTTAGAGATACAGGTAAAGCAATGTGACTTTCACAGGTTTCACATTTACCTTCTGCGTCACAAGAAAGCATTCTCATCATAAAAGGAAGCTGCAAATGCACTTCATAAACTACCATTACTTTAGTGATACTTAAATAATAATTTATACTACTGCAGTCATTTAGCTTTCTGCTTTATTCATAATCTGAAGTTTCTAGAACTGAAAGTCTGAAAATAAAGCATACAAACGAATAAATGCTATAACCTGGGAGTTGGTCTAAACATAGCCAGCCTGAATAGAAGAGGGAAAGCCTATCCTTATAGACCAGTTATTTCTCCATCAGCAGGGCTTCTATTGTGTCAGTGAAGTGAGGCTGGAATTTCTTGATTAATGTTGGTAGGCATCTGTCTGCTGATTTATGGCTAGCTGACTTGCCTAGAATTCCTTACGACACTGGGGATAGAGTTTTTGCTGAAAGAGGGTAAGATGGTAGTTGCCAGTTTCACACCCTGTTCATTTTCAGTAGTAAAAACATAAAGGTATAAGAAATACAGTTATAACTGATGTCTTAACAATATATCTTTGCTGGTATTTTAGCATTAGCTTTCCCATTATTTTCTCATTACATTTTCATGCCTTTAACTTGCTCTGTATAAAAATATGTGTTAGTCTGTACTTTAAAAGAGAAGCAAGAAAAGAAAACCACAATAGTTATTCAAAAATTTTACTTGTAGAGTAGAGATCTTTGGGTGTATTCACAAATCACCTCAACAAGAAAAAAAAAATTCTGATCACAAAGTGTTTTTTGTCTGGCAAAGAGGGTTTGTGAGAACTGATCATTTTTGAATGTGAGAAATTGTTCAATTGTTGTTAGAGAATTGGACTACTTAGCTTATTAACAGTGGCTATATATTACATAAAATGAAAAACAGCCACAATGTATCTAGTATCAGTGAAATTTTTCTAACTGATCAGCTGTTACATGCATAGAATTATCATGCGGGAGCATCAGGAATTTATGAAGATGGTGTTGAAATGGTTGAAACCGATGACAGTTATGCAGATGCAACACACAGAGTATTGCTCTTCTGCCACTAAAGCTTGAGTGTTGGTTGACATGTTTATAATCGGTAAAATATAGACTTCTACACATTTTAAGTTACTTATTTTGCTAATATGATTCTAGCTTAATATGTCATAATTTATTAAGCAGAGAATTAGCTTAACATGCGCTAATAACTCTTCCTTCATCTAACTTCTTGTATACCAATTTTGTACTTCCATTCTCGTTTCTTTAAATGTTAGTTCCATATTATGGTTTAACAGAATTGTGATTGGATTTCAGTTTGGTAACAAGGATGTAAGTTTATGGTTTGATCCTTCTTTCAGGTTATTATGCTAACATTTAACTGCAGTCAACTTTAAGCTCCAGTTAGCTTTAGGTTAACTGGAAACTGCAGTTAAAGAAACCACAACATAGTGCTGAAATTTACTTGCAGTGGAAACATACGAATCCAGTGCTTATTCTTGGTCTAAGGATAAGTATTTATGAAGAATAAGATCAGCTGAACATAAATGAGCCTAGGACATTCTTCAGATTGGTTATTACTGAGATGTGTGGACGTACTCACAGAATTCCCAGCCAGCATGGTCATTCTGATCACTCCGGGATTGACGTCCACAGGGCTTTGGCATCTAGACTGCCAAGGTTGAGGATGGGTGACTCAGAGCAAATAAAGCAAGTGGAGGTTTGAAACAGAAGTAAAGCATAGATCTGGAAAACCAGTAGAAATAGGCAGGGATATGCTAGTAACATTAGGAATTAGAATTCATATCCAGCTGCAGACATAGCAGGAGGGAAGGAAGAAAAGAAAGACCTCGTGAAAAGAAGAACTATCTGAGAAAAAGAAACATTCTGCAAGGAAGTAATGTTTTTTATAGGAGCAGATATGTTTCACTTTTATTTCCCTCTTTCCTTTTTGAAGAGTGTTGAAAGCTGGACTGTTGAGATTCCCATTAGTACAGACTCTGCCCTGTTGCAAGGACAGGAAAAAATGTTGGCAGTACTTGACAATCCTTGCGCAATCCAGGCTATTTCTTGTTCAGTTCTGAGGGAATGATAAGCAATTAATTCATACATAGTAAAAGGAAGAGGGGCAGGAGTGGATGCCAAATTTGATGCTTTCAAAGCCAGAAAAGTTCTTTGATATGAAATGAGCTGTTTGATATGAAGTGAGTTGGCAGTTGGGCTTCTGTCCAGAGTATCCCAGAGTGTGAGGATTTATCAAGTCTTTAATAAGGGAAGACAAAGCATTAAAAAATTCCTTTGTGCTGGTCATGATTATATTTACATAAAATTGATATTGGTTATGATTTGTTAAAAAATAGAATGTCTGGAACTGATTTTGTTGAACAGTAATTTTCGTTCTAGTGCAGTAGAATTGTATTTTAAACTCTTTGTCATGATATTTTTCAGTTAATTTTATCCTTTCCCAGAAATACAGTCTGAACAGTCCAGCAGTCTTATTCTTCAGAGATGATCAATAATGTACTAGACATACAGGGAAGGGGGTCAGTTGTTCTTTCAGAAGTAAAACAGACAAGGCTGTTGCAAAGTTGTATTAGGGCAACATGTCAGGAGGAAAGGAATTTAGCCCTCTTTCATTCACAGTACAAATGGACCTTCTTATCTACAGTTCTGTGTATCTACATTTGATAAATAAAATGGAGAAATCTTCTTTCTCCATCGCCAGTTCCAGTTGCTGACAGGTGGGGAGAGGTCCAGCCTAAAGCTCCTTTATGTTCTCGCCTCTCCTGTTTTAACATCTATGTGGAACTGTTGGTTGAGGTCATCCGTCAACATGGCGTCAGGAATCATCAGTATGCTGATGACACTTAGTGTATATCTTGACCTCTAGTAAACCAAGTGATGCTGTTAAGATCTTGTCCCAATGACTGGAGGGGTTTCAGGTCTGGATGAAGTGGAACAGGCTTAAACTCAACTTTGACAAGAGCAACTAGATACAAGAATTGATTCTTCCAGTGCTCGTCATTCTCCATATTTGGCTCTGAATGGGGTTACACTTCCCTTAACAGAATTGGTGCACAATTTGGGAATCCTCTTGAATTCAGCATTCCTGCTAAAAAAGTGGGTGGCAGCTGTGTTCAGAACATCCTTTAAATAGATCCATCTGTTGCACCAATTGCATCTTTTCCAGGACCGGGAGTCCCTTCTCAAGGTCTCTCATGTGTTGATTATTGCAATGCACCCTATAGAGAACTGCCCTTGAAGATCACACAGAAGCTAAAGCTGTGTCAGAATACATCAGCAAAAGCAGTTATGAGTATGCCTATGTAAAACCCTGTCATGTGAGCTGAATTGGTTATTAGTGAGTTTCCACATGTAAGTCAAGGTGCTGGTTATCACTTATAAAGCCCTTCATGGCATAGGCCCTGTCTGTCTGAGAGACCGTCTGACTCTTCTAGTGTCTGTCCAACCTGTTCAATGCAGTTGGTATACTTTGGATCCCATCAGTCTCATTTGATGGGGCCTAGGAAGTGTGCCTTCTCTGTTATGGTGCCTGGAGTAGCATCCTACCAGAAGATTGGACTGCCCCTAACCTGCAAGTCTTTAAACAATCTCTGAAAACCTGATTTCCATCCTGAAGCTCTGGGATAGGTCTGGCCATCTGATATGCAGTGTCTGTTTCAGTTAGGTATGTCTGTTTCTATAAAAGAATTTAGAGATGGAATGTATTCAAGAGCTGCTAAAGAGGGACATGGACGAGCAGTTACACAGTCCACAGATTGAAGCAAGGGTGAGGAAGAAACTTAAAATAACCTCATCTTGAGTTTGTCAAGTTGAGACAAATAAAAGGCTGGAGAGGCTTTTAAGATTGAGGTAGACCAGGTTAAGAAAAAGACACCATGGGGATTCGAAGTATGCTACTTTATTGTTGTAAGGTGTAACAGAATCTTGAAAGCCTGTCCAAGTTTTGAAATATTGTCTCTATTTTTAATCTGTATACTGTCCAGAATCAGCATTGAGTTGGGCAACCTTATAAATGTAAATAAATAAATAAAGTCAGTCACTCAGTCCAGAATGTATTATCTATGGTAAACAGTTTTGTGTATCTGCAATTGTTGGTGCATGGTTCTGATCTGTCTGCTATTTTGACAGTGCAAAAGTAAGCATTAAGCCTCCCCCTCACCCCCACATTAATTTACCAGTGACCTGCAGGGTTCTGGCCTTATATGGTCGTCATCTTCCTGCATGTTACCTTCTCCACAGTGAAAATGACAGCTCTGCTGAGAGAAGTAGCAAATGTTCACACAAAATATTGCTCTTGACCACGAAGGTAAAACTGATAGGCATGTTGGACAAGCAAGCTGCTAAACAAAAAAAGCACACTGATTGCAAACATAACTATTCCCATCACAACACAGAGTTATGAGATAGCAATACCAACATGTTCCATGGCTTTTAAGAGGAGGAAGTTGATGAATGTTCCAGTGGTTCCTTATTTTTTGCTGCTAATTCCAACAGTAGAGTGAAGGAATTCCACTGCTTCTTCACTCTATATTCTTTATTTTGAATAAAATACAGTTTTTAAAATATCAAAAAATGTCTTTATTTTTTATTATTATCTTTACTTATTGTTTTCTGTTTTATTCAAAATAAAGACTAGGGGAGTAGAAGACTGGAGATGGTCAAAGTATGGTACCCTTAACTCTGCTATTTCTTTGTATTTCTAGTGATTTGGGGTCATATTCCAGGGGCTATTGAAGCTATACTCTTATTCTCATAGGCTCTGGGTCTTGTTACCTATAGTTTTGTTGTTGATGTTTATATGTTGGAATGTTAGAGTGTAACCTATATATAATTGAAGTACAGAGGGGGATTACAAAGCTGTAACTCCCACCTGTACTTCAAATGAGGTCCAACTCTACTTCAAAATAAGGATATGGTCAGAGCCATCCTGACCTAAAAAAGTCAACTGTTATGTACCTTTGCATGACTTAGGACTCAGTGCCTTTTTGACATGTGGAATAGTTCAGCACAGGAAAGTGCTCCTTATGGTCTCTCAGAAGATATATTTTCCTATCTTAAGCCATCAGTAACTGCATTGTGGTCAGGCAGCAGCAGTTCTTCTCCAGAAACTAGAGCAGATAAATGATGATTGAACATAAAATCAGAGGTATTGTCAGTTTTGTTAGCTAACAGCCTTTGAAGCACCAGGGGATAGATATCTTCCCTAAAGACTTTTGTCTTTCCCTATAAGGGGAGATGGAAGCTGTGGCAAATTTAGTCCAGAATTCCATTAAATCTCTTCCTGTCAAGATCAGAGCTAAGAAGAGCCTTTTTCCTCACCAGAACTGACAAGCAGATAACACAGATTGATTCAGTGGAGAAATGCCTTCTGAATCTTTGCTTATAGTGTAGACATTCAACTGTTGTCCAAGGAAATTGTCTCTCCTCCCTCCAGTCCTTGATAACCTGAAAGTGATAGATCAAAATGCCCATACTTTGTGATCTGGTAATCTTGAGATGGCTGCAGAGATACTGATCCTTGTTTCTTTAAATTATGAAACAAGTATTATTTTCCCCTGATTTCAGATGTCCTGGGCATAGCTCAGTTCATCATCTAGTAACATCTGTTCTATCAGCAGCTGCTTAGAAATTAAAGTAAATCTTATAATGACCCTATGCTTGTTTTTAAAAGATTCTGAAAATTTTGCTCTTCAGAAAAACTTCAGCAAACCATGTAGCCTTTAGCTCAGACAGGCACTGAAATATCAGAAATATCAGAACTATTGGATTCTTCTTCTTTTTTTTCATCTTTTTCTCATTGAAGGCTAGACAAAGGATTAAATCAAAATCATTGAGGTGCCAGTTGTCTGGTTTGGCCAGTGCCTTAATGCTTCCCCATCATGTGAACCGTTTCATTGGACTGAATCATAATTACTTGGCAATAGCAAATTTAAATACTGTTTGAGTCTTTATATTACTTTATTTTTTTTCTCTGAATGTTTTTGATAACTATGATCAAATAAAATTTTAAATTTTGGTGGGCAAAGAAAAGACATCAGCAGACCCAAAGAAGTGTCACATTAGTTGGCAGAGAAACTCTGAAATGTATCATGGTACAGTTGCTGAGTTCTGCTTCTTGTTCATTCAAGAAGGAGAATCTAAAAAGGGAGATTGACCTCCTCCTTGTTGATGGTAAGGTTCACTGCTGAGCAAAGGCCGAACCTGAATGTTCCCCATTCCTGCAGTAGGGTTGTTGCAGGGAAGAGAGAATCGTAAGGGGCTTTTTCATTTATATCTTAGTATACGGGGGCTCTACTTTCACTATCAATCACTAATCAACAAGGAAAATACAGTGCTGAAAATATTTATTTATTTATTTATATAACATGTGTAAAGGTAATTTTCTCATTTCCCCCTAGTCTATGCAAGAAAAGCTTTTGCAAGGAGAACTAACAATTCAGAAACAAAAAAATGAACTTGAAGAAAAGGAAAAGAGTGTACAGCAGTTAAAGGAGGTACTTCTTGAAGTAAGTTTCTGAGATCATCTCTATATCAAATTTACCTGTCTGCCTTCTTTTACATATATTGTGAGTGAATTGTGAAATAGATTTCCCAACTTGAGGGTAAGTACCAGTACTTTTTCAAAAACATAAGTACTGGACAGGAACCAAAGCCATTGATGAACATCTTACTGTAACTGGGAATGTCTCTGATGGACCAATAGCTTGTAGTGACAGATTGATTTGCTGTTTGAAACAAGCAAACAAAACCTGCCTGGTTTCAGTCCTTACATTATCAGTCAGAAGTGGTGATTGGACAGTGTTATCACTAATTATTTGTTTCAATTAATCATTAATTTGACAGTGTAGGAGCTCTTCTTGCTTCTAATAAAATGCCGAGTACTGGAACTTAAACTCTGCAGCAGGATTTTTTTCCATGTATAGACTAGGATCTAAAGAACTACACTGCTAAGTTTGCATACTCAAAGAGGCTTTTGTGTTCAGGATCCTAAAATGTAGCCTGATTGTTTTTTACCTCTCTTCTTCAGTATAGCTGGGAAAAGGGAGGTATGTTTTGCTATATGCAGAAAGAGAAGGATGTACAGGTAGTCCTCGCTTAACGACGGTAACTGGGATTGACAACTCCATCGCTAAGTGACATCATAAAGTGTGATGCCATGTGACCATGCCAACTTACAACAGCAGTTGCAGCAGTTCCAGTTGCCATTGTTAAGTGAATCCCATGCAGTTGTTAGGCGATGTCACATTATTGCCATTTGTGACCTTTTGCCGGCTTCCCCGTTGACTTTGTTGGAAGCTGGCAGTGAAGGTCACAAATGGCAATCATGTCACTAGGACACTACAACCATCATAAGTGCAAGCCAGTTGCCAAGTACCTGGATCACAATTATGTGACCATGGGAATGCTGCGATGGCCACAACTATGAGGACCAGTCATAAGTCTCCTTGTTCAATGCTGTCATAACTTTGAACGGTCACTAAACAAGTCATTAAATGAGGACTACCTGTACTGTGATCGATTATCTGTCTGAGATAAGAAAAATATGCTTATACAGTGTTAGATCATCAGCCAAGTATGGTTTGTTTTCTGACACTATGCCTAATATGTGACAATGTGGACATTTGTTCCATCAAAACATACCATAATGTGAACATGTAATGTCCACCACTCTGGCCTTCTCTTTCCCCACAGTTTTCTTATTAGATGCCAAGCATCTGGTTCGTGCCCCTGAATGCAGAGTTCCTTCAGAATAAAATATAAGCAAATCAATTTTCAGATGCCTATTTTCAATTAGAATTTTTCTGTAAATAAAACAGGTGAATAAAATCATTTTTCTTCTTTTATTTTCATCTTGTTTTAATGAAGAACCAAAGATTTATGGAAGAAAATGCAAGTTTGAGAGAACAGATTCATCAGATGGAGCAGTCCAGACAACCAGTGGCTGAAAAGTTACCTGTGGCAAATCAGTTATTCATAGAGATGTCTCACTGCCTGTTTGACTTGAAAGCACTTTGCAGTATTCTCACTCACAGAGCTCATGGCAAGGAACCTGACCTCTCCTTGCTGCTCGGAATCCAATGTAAGTGATGCGGACAGAGACGCCTACTGTACCTTTTGGCGCTGAGAAGATCTATGAAAGGAAAATCTAGGGATGTAAGTGAGAGAGGAATAGGAGGCTCCAGATCGATGTACATGTCCCACTTAGGTAAAATATTAATAAATACATGTCTTAAGTCATCTGAAATTGGAAGAACAGGTATATACAGTATGTGAAATGCTCATTTTCCACAATTGTAATTCAGAAATGTTCAGTTATGTTTGAGAATTAAATTTAAAAATAGTGTTAATCTTAATATGACATTGGCCTCCTTGAAGCTTTTCCGCAGCATAGTTTGTATGATCTTTGTGGTCTCCAAGCTGTCATCCAGTAAGTTCCATCTGCATCTGTAGGAACCCTTTAGAAATTAACACATTTAGTGAAGTCATGCTGAAAATTGGTTCTTTGAAACAGGGAGCATGCAGTGCCACTGCTAGATTTTTACCTCAGAGTACCATGCTCTCATTTTATCTACTTTAAAAAGCCCAAGGAGCAAGAAATTCTAGTATTTTCATTTGAGTGAGTAGAGCTCCCCAAATTTTCCCGGAATATACTTTTTTAGGGCCCCATTTCTTTATGCCAGTTTGGATCTCACAGGTTCTGGTGACTGCCCAAATTGGGATTTATTGTCAACTTTTCTTCAAGTTAACTTCTAATTCTGACAAAAAGGAAAACAAGACCCCCCCAAAAGAGTACTTTTTAACAGAAATTGCTTCCCTAAGAACACAGCCTTCTATCCACGTTCTGTTTTTAGTAGGCAGAAAACAATATAAAAACAAAAAGCTGACTATCTTCCCTACAATGTATTTTTCTTTAAAGTGATCATAACAAGACACATTTTGTCAAGACGGTGAAATATTCACATAATTTTTCTGTAGCACATCAAAATAAATATTAGCTCATTTATAATTGGACATTTTGAACTGGTAGCTTGTTTAACTTCTAGCCCTGGTTCTTCTTTAACAGCAATGAATTGTTCGTCTGAAGATGAGAAGCACCATAGCACAGAAACTCTCTCAAAGAAGCTTTCAGAGGTTTGTCAATTACGGAAAGATATTGATGAACTGAGGACTATCATTTCAGACTGCTATGCTCAGGACATGGGAGAAACGTGCATTACACAGTGATGACGGGCTTGGCCTCATAGTAACAATTAAGTTATTAAATGCTGCTCTAGTTTTAGTTCCTCATGTTTCTGTTAAAAACAATACTGGAAAGCAGATTCTGTGCCAGATGGAAAGGTTTCATACATTTGTGCATAGTTCATGCAGGTAATATGGTCTTCTGTTGAAGAGATCATTATGTGCTGCAAGAAAAATCCAATTTCTTCAAAACTACTGAACGTAGGTCAAAGCTGTGAATAATGTGTTTCTTTTGAAAATGGTTTTTATTCCCTCTGTTATGCCGACAAAGAAAATACAGGTAGTCCTCATTTAACAACCATTTGTTTAGTAAACGTTTGAAGTTACAGTGGTGCTGAACAAAGGGGCTTACAACCGGTCCTCACGCTTACATCTGTTGCAACACCCCCGCTGTCACGTGATCACGATCCAGGCTCTTGGAACCAGCTCGCACTTGCAACGGTTGCAGCGTCCTGGGGCCATGTGATTGCCATTTGCGAGCTTTCCAGCCAGCTTCCAACAAGCAAAATGGGGAACCACGTGATTCGCTTAATGACTGTGTGATTTACTTAATGGTCACGGTGATTCACTTCAAAAAAAAGTCATAAAATCGGGCGTGACTCACTGAACAACCACCCCACTTAACAACAAATTTTTTAATCCCTATTGTTGTTAAGTGAGGACTACCTGTACAATGTTTTCTGGAATAACAATGGAATTGCCAGAAGAGGGCACTATAACAGTGGTTCAGCAAGCTTTAGGGTAGAAGATCAGGACTGAGAATTTTCATAACAGATGTAGTTGGATTTGCTTGGCTATTTGTGGATATTAGAACTGTGGATGAAGATAGAGGCACAACAAAGATTTTTTTGGATTCAGGCAGCACTGATGGCTCGGGGCACATTAGGTAAAGATTATATGCTTCTTAAAGATTGCCTTCCCAGTTTGGTAATGATTGTTTTATTCTGCATTTCTTGTGTAATGCAAAGAGAAAAAATGATGAAAAAACATTCACATTTCAGATAAGGGATTCAAACTTAAAATTAATAGTTAATAGTTGATGACTAACCTCTTTTGCATTAATTGGCTTGAAAAAAATTGGTTTTGATAAAAGATCTTAAAAAATCAAAAACAGTATGACATCTTTATAACAATAAATATTTACTCTTTATTTTGAATTTGGCAAAGTAGTTTCTTCTGAATGTGAATATTTGAATTCCAGCATACAGAAAACCTGATTTCTTCTGGCAATCTGAAAGAGCAGATCTTGATGAATAATTATAATATATTTGCTCTAAAATTAGGTCACCACTGGCATAAAAACCTTATGTGAAAATAGAGTTCTTGACTATTCAGGCAAGTTCCTCTTATTGTGAGAAGAAGATTGGGATGAAATCAGCAGTGCCAACCCTAATAGATGCAGTGTTAAAATGCCTGAATTAAAGGCATGCCACTTGGTAATCCAGGTTTATATATTTTGCTGTTTAAACATCATTTTTGTCAAGCCAAGCCTGATACCACTTTATTCTGATAATCTACTCTATAAAAAAATGAAAAAAGAAGAGGCAGAATAAGATGCATTATGCTCATAGTTATAGGTGCCATAATGTTCATAACTTTAGTCTTGCCAAAAGTTGCTGCTTAAAGAGCAAGAACAAATATTAAATGTATTACCATTTTCAATTTCTTACATTAGTATTTTTCCTTAAGCAATTTTTAAACATTGATTTTTCACATTTTGTGTAAGTTACATTTAAATTTTATTTGTATATGATGCAGTTTTTAAAAAGTTGACCTTTTCAAAGTTATATTTATTTAAATTGGAGTTTATTCCTACTCTGCTGGCTACTATCTGTGAAAATTTATTTTAATATTGAACTTAACTATTGCTCAGTGGTTATAAATGCACATTTGTAAATACTACATAGAAGCAGCTAGTAAAGATAAAGATACTTAATCCTGCTGATTGAGGCCTGAATTTAAAATACTAAAGTTACAATCCCAAAAGTGTTACTAAGAAATAAAATTGAGCAGTATTTCATCTTACAGTTATAACTTTAAATTCATATCTATGCAGATGAAGGGGTGAATGATCAGAAATAATTAGCTGATTCACTTTCTCACTAATGAACAACTGAGAGCAAGACTGACTTTCTTACTATTCTGTGCTGTTAAGAAGCACAAATGTCATTTTATGATACTAAATGTTCCCATTTTATATTCTACTTGACCTTGTATCTTGCAAATAATTTGGAACTGCAGTATTATTTTACTGTTAAGAAGGAATCTTCCACAGATTTAAGATAGAAGTCGTTTGTGGAAGTAGATTTTCAACATATAATTGTCAAGAAATTTCATGTTTACATTGGCTGCAAATAACAGATTTTAATTCACTAGTTAGCTGGATTGTTTAACTTCTTTCCTTTAATAGCAACCAATCAGATTTGGCTACATTATAACATCATGGTGTCATATCTCCACTTTTACCCTGAATAGACAATCATTCAGTACTCAAGGAAGAGCTAATTTTTGAGAGATTATCCCAGATACCTGATACTTTTGATCCTTGCCCAGACATTTGTTTAACCTCTGTAGCTTAACAGTTTCAAACATATTCATATGAACTTTTTAAAATAATGCTTTAAAAAAAAAAAGTAATTTTGACAAATTATTTTACAATCCTTATTTTTAAAAGTTGATATTTTTGCTCTAGAAATAAGAATTATATCATAAGAAATGCCTCCTAATATGCTGTAGAGCAGTGTTTTTCAAACTTGGCACCTGTAAGAAGGGTGGACTTCAACTCCCAGAATTCTCTAGCCAGCATTCTCCCAGAATTCTGGGAGTTGAGGTCCACCTTTCTTACAGTTGACAAGTTTGAAAAACACTGCTATAGAGGATACAATATTTAAAATTAATACATCAGCAAAAATAATAATGTAATTTGTTTAACAAAGGTAATATAATTATTTCATTTTAATGTGCATGTATGTATTCTTGTGAATACATAGTTACAACTTCACTGGGCAATTTATTAAAAGTAAAGCCAATACTCTACAGCACTTTTGGAGACTTGCTTTAATGTTCATCCCATCCTTCCACTCATATCCAGTGAAAATATGAAGGTGTTGCACATCTATTGTCAACAGCCCTCAGTGGATGAATAGAGGAGATCCCCAGGATTTTAGAGAAGGCTTGTGGCTGTACATCTGCGTGGCCTTCTTTACACTACCAGCACATGTAGTGTTGGGAATTATAGCTAGTAGCTATGGCCCTATTTTCCTCTCACACATTCATGGAACAACTAAAAAAGATTGTGATTTCTGACATTTTGGCCTATCTGACAGAAAACTGGCCAGTAAGAAGAGTATGCAATGAATCACACATCTGTCCAAATATTTGATGAATACTGCTGAGTGGAAAGTGCCAGGCATTTGTTCCTGCTTTAAGTAAGGGGGAACCTAGACTCATCCTCAGATGCTAGATAACAGGGAGAAGGCATCTACAGCTGCTACTGTGCAGGTTATCTAGAATATAGAAAGAGATTTGCTTCTCCAGTGAAGGCTCTAAGCACTGGTAATTAGTTTTATGTATCTTATGAAGTGAAATAGTCAAAGATGGTAGCCAAAGACAGAAAAGCAGAAGGTTAGATTAAAGGAGCCATAAATGCACAGTATCATTTTATTAGTAATAACTTAGTTTTGGTAGCTGAAGAACTTACCAGTTTACAATGGCTATTCAGTAGTTTGAGTTCTGCATAAGATATGCATGAGTTTTTTCAGTGAATACGTGTGTGGCCCCATTCAACACATTTTATGAAAAGTGGTTAACTAATAATAGCTTTTTAGAAAAATGGTTCACAATGGCATTACTTACTAAGTTGATTTAGTCATGACAACCTTTTCCCACAGATACAGGAGATCATCTAAAGGGCTGAAAAAGTATTACTAATAAATAAAAGATAGATATGTTTGTCAGCAAAGATGAAGGCAAAGAATTACATGTTTCATATTTTGAGGCTGCATTTCTACAGTTGTGTAGATGGCATTCTACAGTAACTACTATAATTCAAGAATGTATCTCAAAAAGGAACTGAAAAAGTTGCTTTCATATATGTCTAATGTTGTTATTTATATGCCATTTATATGTACAGTGTTCAAATTTAGTACTGTAGTATAAACTTGATTTGATTTGATTTTTTTGTCAAGCACGGCAGTGATCCTATTTGGACATTTACTTAGCTCTGACAGTAATCCCCAAATCAATAATACTTCCCCATTATATAAGGGTAGAGTTAGGTGTTAAATACTCACGTTTTTGGAATGTAGGTTTATGAGCACAGTAGATAATTTTTCGTAGGTTTGCCATAATCAGTCACCATGGATTGAGATATTTTTAAAAAACTAATATAAATGAACCAAATTTATTTTTATCTCTTTGATTGTGAATTCATTTTTTGTTTATTTATTCCCATCCCACCCCCTTGGGAAAAATGGTGGAAGATTATTTCTTGCTAGATTCTAGCTTGAGAATGAAAGGATAAAAGATGAGGTGTTCATCAGTTTTAACCTGCCTAAAACTTAAACTGGGGCTAAGTTCACCTAGTCCCAAAATTTGTTATTCAGTAACACTTCTGTAAATCCATATATGTTTAAAGGTAATTCTAAGCATAAAAGAGATATGACACCATATTCTGGATTTGTTTAGTGTTTCAAAAAAAGACAAAGTTACTACTTTGTAAAAGACAATGATATTAAAAAATAGGTGAATCGGTCAATAAATCAATAGCCATTAGAGTATTATTTCCATCTCTTTGTAACTCTGTGCCTTTTATTTTGTTTACGGCTTAAACAATGACATTTTTAAAAGCTATGAAAGTATCAAGAGTTGCACTTTGTTTCCTCTGATTTTGAGACTTTTTAGCTTGTAAATGTGTGAGAAAGACTTTCGTAAATAGAAATATTTTCTAAAAGTTGTAGGTCAACTTTGAAAACTTAATCTGATCTGTATTTACCAGCTATTCTGTATATGGTGGAGAATATGCAGGAAATTCAGTCAGAATGTCCTCCTTTTGTGTATATTAGGTATATCATTGTTATTCAGTGGCAAAGGCAAGGGAAAAGGGAGTCCTCCTTCAAAGCACAGCAGACTTAAACTGGATCAGTTTTCTAATGCTGGTAGTTTTTCAATGTTGGGTTCAGTTTTTGAGCCACTCAGAATACCTCATGTGTACATAGAGTTGTCATGACTTAAATCGAAATGCATTCAGTGTTGTTGCTGTTTTTTAATTTTTATTTTTAAAGAGCCACTGGCTGGCTCATGTCTTCAGGCCTGTCATTCTTGCCTATCCTCTATTTGTAACTTTTTTTAAAGTAGCATTTACAGCTAGAATTTTGAATGCCAAAGTTCTATTTATTACATGATAAAATTTTCATTGTTAATTACTAGTATTTTTCCACTCAATCTGTTTGTTTGATGTTTGAATTTGTAACTGCAGAACAAAAATAAATTTTGTTAACAAAAGCTAGATATTTTCTTTGTTGTTTCTAATTATAAATATTATGGTGTCATTGGGGTAAATGTTGTATATCATCTTTGCTGTCTGAAAGCACAAAAGAATATTGTCAATGAATGGACATGAAATGTAATATCAAATGCAGTCAGATGCATACAAGTTTTATTATTGTTGTGGTTGTGGTTATTATTATTAATAGAGCTTCTCACTTGAAGTTATGCATTGGTGGCAAGAAATACTGTAACCTCTGTGAATTGGACCATGGGATCAAAACAGATTCATGCTGCCTTTGCCTCATTAGAGAATGCTGTGGCTACTTTGCAGCAAAGTTTTCTGGAAAATGTGATTTCTCAAATATAACTAGCTAAGAAGGACATAAGGAAAGCTCCCTTGCACTCCCTCAGCACTGGAGCATAGTATGGAGACAGCGCTATAGTTGCACTTGTCTATAATTTTTGGTGGAACCAGGATGGGGGTGCTGCACCCATCCTAGTACTCCTTGATCTCTCAGCAGCTTTTGATACTGTTGACCACAGTATCCTTCTGGACTGCCTGCAGGGTTTAGGACTGGAGGGTATTGTACTGCAGTTGTTTGCCTCAGTGGTAGTTTCCAGTTGGTGTTGATAGGAGGGGAGAGATCGTGCCTGAAACCCCTCACATGTTGGCTGCCTCTGGGTTTGACAGTCTCTTCCCCTTCTGTTTAACATCTACATGAAACAGTTGGGTGAGGTCATCTGTCAATTCAGGGTCCAGATCATCAGTACATAGATGATACCCAACTGTACCTCTCAGCTGTGGGCTGCACGTGTGAAATTGTCAATGTAACCCAGTATCTGGAGGCTGTTTGGGTCTGGATGGGGAGGAACAGGCTTTGATTCAATCCTGACAAAACTGATTGGCTATGGCTTTTGCCCCCCTCCCCTCACCCAGGTCAGGGACATTTTCATTGTTTTGAATGGGATTGTACTTCCCAATTTAAACTGGTACATAACTTGGGGACCCTCCTGGACTTGCAGCTACTGCTCTATGGGGACCTTTACACAGGTTCATCATGCTCGCCAGTTGTGCTGTCCCTTGATCAGGAGGCCCTTCAGACAGTAATTTGCACTGTAGTCAACTTGTGACTAAACTATTTCAATGTGCTCTACGTGGGGCTGCCCTTGAAGACCATCAGGAAGCTACAGCTGGTCCAAAATGCAGCAACACAGGCAGTAACAGGCACTTGTTGTTATGCTCATGTGTTATTATTGCTACATTGCCTTTTCAAATATCTGACTGGACAGTTCACAGCAATTAAAATTACATTTAGAAAAAACATAAGAAACAGATATAAAAACAATATAAAAATCCCTACAGCAACAGCTTTATATATAGCTAAGTTTCACTGCTTCTGGAGGCCTAAAAAGATGCTTCTGCAGAAAAATGCATCTCCATCCAATACTGATTTACCGTATTTTTCTGACTATAAGACGATACTTTTTTCTAAAATCTTTACGCTAAAAATTGAAGGGTGTCTTATTCAAGGAAGTCAGCCGAGGAGAGAACCGCGTGGTTGCAAAACTGCCCATACTTTGTCTCTGCAGACAGGCTTCCTCCTATTGCTAGCCTCCAATCACGAGTGAAATAGCTTGTCTCCCAAACAGACTTCCTCCAATCACGAGTCCTATGTAACTGACATCAGCTGATGCTGAACAAACCAATTAGAGGAAGGCTGTTTGCAGAGACAAGCTATCGGCAGTTTCACTCATGATTGAATGTAATCAGTTATGCAAAAGAACATGGAAATAGAGCTGCAGAGAGATGGTTTGGACCTCCTCCCACCGAGTGTATCAGGTAAATGTTAACTAATTACTAAATAAAAATGTGTTCTGTACTATCTTTAAAATATTGATTTCTTAATTTTGGGTTGGAAAAGTGGGGGTCGTCTTGTTCATGGGGACGTCTTATTGACGGAAAAATATGGTACTTTAGTAACTTAACTTTAGATACTTTGGACCAGATTGTTAGAGTGCCTCTCATGGAGGCTGAATTGCTAGTCTGTATGAAAAATAAATGAGTCAAGTGTATCATTGGCAAAGAATCTCCACAAAGAAAGAGTAAAAGAGAAAACTGCCAGTTTTTAGATCTCTTACTCAGAGCTGTGAATTCCTTCAACCCTTGACACTTCCAAACATATATTTGTGCAATCCCACTGTCTCATTGGCCAAGTTGAGATTAGATTAAACAGTTCAAACAGTTTAGTAGAGTTGTGGCTATAAGGCTACAGTTTCCAGTTCAGTGGATTAAATATGCCAGCTTCAGTTCTTGATTGTAGCCTGTTTGCATATTTTAAAAACATCTTAGTTGCTTCTCTATTAAAATTGCTCAAAGAAGTTTACAGTTCTGAATGACTAATGGTAACAAAATCAAGAATTAAATTACACTGTAAAATATATCACAAGACTGGAGAGGGAAACCCGTCCCCTTGAAAAATTTAAGACTTCATTTTTTAAAAACAGCCATTGAAAATTAAAAGACTATCTCCTGGATTTTGAAGGAATAGGTTCCAAATCTATAGCACCATAGTGAAAACACATGTCCTTAATATCTTCCTGACAAGATAGCCCCTCTCTTTAAAAGGAAAAATGAAATTGAAAGCTTTCATGAAATCTGTTGCTTTTTTCTTTTTACACCCTGCCACTTTCTGTGCAACTCTTCTGAAAATATGTCTTGCTTTCAGCTAATATTTTTTTTCAGAGCAGAAGAGTAATATGTGAAAATAGATTAAATCTCTACCTCTGTCAGTCATAACTTAAAAAAGATAGTTTTGGTTTTGAGTGTCATAAAAGTGTCCTTTGAGTGTCATATTTAAGAGTGTAGCAAGAGGGAGTTTTGAAAGGTTTTTTTTGTGCTATGCCAAACTTACTATCAAAGTTAATGGGAAATCCTTAACTTCTAATGACCAAGCTAGACAGGACATATACAGGTTTGCATTCTGCTTGCCAGCTTTTAAAAGATAACTAGCAGTCACTGATTAATAATGATAAAAGCAGCTGCAGAGAGAGAATTTCAATCTTTTCCACCTTGATCTGGTCCTGATTAAAAGTGCTTCTACTTGCATTGATAAGTAAAGCTCCAAGAGATTACAGTGAAAAAAGTCCTCTTGATGCAAGTAAGACCTTCAGAGGAACAGGTAGGGGTGAGGGGCAGGGTCTTGAAGATGTAACTATTATCAGTCTTTCCAGCTGTATGGCTGACCAATGTCCATGTTTTATATGAGAACATGAAAGGTAGACATGTTCAATTTCCTGTCTAGTTTGAACTGTGAAGCCACTGGTTCAAGGTGGTTGGAATTATGAATTCAACCTTGGGTAACCCACTGTCGCTCAGCTTCAGTCACCAATACTGACTTGAGGAGTGCTGAGATATATGTAGGTGAAGCACTCTGTATATTGTGCAAATGCAGAACGATGCTGAAAAGATAGCATTCAGCCCTGACCAAGAGCCAGTGTGATATCAGAAAGAGGAGAAATCTAATACAGTGGTGCAGTGGGGCTTCTTCTGCTTGCAAGATTGTAATGGACCCCTTGCACTTGTCAAATTACAAAAACTGAATTTGTGACTAAAGCTTTACTTGATCAGTTTGCTGATCCTAGTGTACTAAAATCTTCAACTTACCAAGATGCAGCTCACTCCAACTTAAGCCCAGGCTTGCATATGAGGGCCAGAGAAAGTTGGAGGAGGCGGGGGGGGGGGAACCCCACTTTCTGTTCAGCAATAATTTCATCCAGAAGATGTCACTAAAATGCAAGCTTAACTGATACTACTGCAATGAAGTTTGTTGTGAAGGGATTTTAGAGTGTGTCTGGGTGTATAAAAGTGAGAAGAAGCATGAAATACGTTACAGTATTTATGTAAAAACCTATTTAAAGTTAGCCCAGCAGAATTGTAGTATATGATTAATTAAATTGTTTAGGTAGGGAAAGACTGCCTGCTCTCCATGGTTGGAGATGGTTAAACATTTAGGATGGAGGGAATTGACACTCTGAAGGATTGAGGATACAAAATTACATTCCCACTGAAATCAATAGCAAGGTCCAAGTGAGAGCTTTTAAGAGGTTTAAAGACTAGCCTGAGAGGTATACGTTTGAAATAATTGCTCAGATCCAATTGTTCTTTTTTCCTCAATGCACTCCTGTGCACATAAAAGGAAAGCTCATTTCTGCACACTCCCCCTCCTCATCAAACTCTCGGCATAGGCAGTTCCTCCACATACTAGGAACTGACCAGTGTGTTCCCCTGTGTGAAGCATGGGAGGCTGTTTGAATAACAGTCAGTAGAGATGTTTGCACAGATGAAGCTGAATGGAGGGAGGCATATGTTGAACATTTCTGATCTCCATCTCATTTTAAAAATGTACCTTTCTCTGTTACATTCCACAAAATATGCTGCCTTTTAAAGTGCTAGATTTCATCATGTTACCACTGCAGTCCTAAATGCCTCCAGTCACAAATCTGCATATTTTATAGAAATGTGTCTGACAGAAGTATTAATTCTCCACACCTGTTCTCTGCTGTTCACACCTCATTTATTTAGTATAACTTCATTTCTGAACCAAATTAACTCACTGTTACTGATATTCTTGTTTTATTGCACAAGAGCTGAAGATTACATTTGCTGCTTAAATTGAGAATACAGCTGCTCCTGGTTGCATATTCATTTCATCATTAGCACTTTTTAATCATTCTTAAATGTTCCCTGAAAGAATAAAAATAACAGTGAATTCATATAAAATGTTACATTTGTGTTCATATTATATATATACAGTAGATTAAAACTGACACACCCTGACTGTGAGTCCTCTCCCCCCTATGGTGACAGTGTTGTAGTAATATAGAAAAATCACAAATAGTCTAATTGATAAATATTGACCATCAGTGGAACAGCTGCTTTCATTAACTTTCACCAAATGTAAACAATCCCTCTGCCATGAAGGATCACACTATTATCAATACATGTGAAATAGTTCTCAAAACACCACCACCACTTCACTAAATGGCTCTATGCATCTGTTTCTCTTATGCCTAAAATGTGCCATCATTTCACTGATGCCAAATTCAATTCTCTGGGATGACAAAGAACAGGCCAAAGTTTTCTGTATGACAGTCCTTTAGATACTTGAAGTGTGGATTTTATCGTTCCTTAATCTTATCTTCTCATGGCTATGCATGCTCAGTTCCCACACTTCTCATAGGACTTCATTTTCAGTCCTCTGATCATTGTAGGTCCCTCCTTTGAACTTGTTCCAATGATCTGAATCCTTACAGCCTGCTGACTGGGAGCAGGCACCATAGTCACGGTACTCAAGCTCTGAGCTGAGCAATACAGGTACATAATATTCCAATTATTTCCCATGATGCAAGAACTTATAGCTGTGCTAAAAATTGCATTTTTTGCAGCTTCTTCTACATTGCTGACTCATATTCAATTTAAATCAGCCACAAGCCTAAAATATTTCTCAGATGCACTGTTACCAAGGCATTTTCCTGCCTTGACACTCCCTTTAGTTAAATTAACAACTCGATATTTATCTCTGTTCCATGTTGTTTTATTATTCAATGACCAACTTATTAACCTTCTAGAACCTTTCTGAATTTTATTTCTGTCTTCTTAAACTGTTAGCTAATGTATGTCCTCTGCAAATCTAATAAGCATTTTCCCTATCACCTTTTCCAAGTCAGGGTACTGCTGCAGAACCTTAGATACATCATTATTAATTAGTGTCTGATCAGCTTCATAGAGATTAAGAGAGAAACACCTTCAGATTGTAGCTTCAGATGGAGGTACAGGAGTTAAAAACATTTTTTGAGTAAGATGCACAACATGATCCATCACAGTGGCTTATATAATGGATTCTCAGAAAAATGGATTTCCATTTCACATAAGGATAATGCAAATAGTAACATGCCCTTATATGATATGAATTCTGTAATGCTGCTTAAACAACAGAACCCCAGCTATGAATTCCATTTACCACCACCTGTGACCACAACAGCCTCTCTGAATCTTTTTCTAACATGAGGAAAGATCTACAACTATGAAAGTCTGTTACTTAAAGTGTCGCTGCCTAAAACAAATAGCCTTATAAGCAATGATACCATTTCTTTTTGTGTTCACATGAATTTTCTACAGCTTCATCTCCAAGATATCACAAATTTCATTTGACATGTTAAGGCTGTTTAAAGAAAGCTTCCTCCTACAAATCCGTTATTTGCTGGGTATATATGTTACAGAAGAGCCAGTTTGGTATAGTGGTTTAAGGCACCAGGCTAGAAACAGGGAAACTCTGAGTTCTAGTCCTGCCTTAGGCATGAAGCCAACTGGGTGACTTCAGGCCAGTCATTCCCTCTCAGCCCTAGGAAGGAGGCAAGGCAAACCATTTCTGAAAATCTTGCTAAGGAAACGAGTCCATGCAATCAGCAGAAGTTCAGAATGGCTGGAAGGAAGGAAGGAAAGAAGGAAAGAAGGAAGGAGAAAGAAAGAAAGAAAGAAAGAAAGAAAGAAAGAAAGAAAGAAAGAAAGAAAGAAAGAAAGAAAGAAAGAAAGAAAGAAAGAAAGAAAGAAAAAGAAAGAAAAGGAAGGAAGGAAGGAAGGAAGGAAGGAAGGAAGGAAGGAAAGAAAGAAAGAAAGAAAGAAAGAAAGAAAGAAAGAAAGAAAGAAAGAAAGAAAGAAAGAAAGAAAGTTACAGAAGAGGATAACAGAGGAATATGCCACAGTTCTAACCTTACTTAATATAGCATTGATTCATATGCTTCCTCATTTTAGGCATCATTCGGAAGCTTTCCCAAAAATGATGCCAAAAGTAATCTGCTTCTGCAAAATGCACAGAAGAAAGTATTTTCCTCAGCTAGAATTGGGGACCATTGCATTGTTTACCTGGGCTTGTATATGTATGGGGGATTTCATTCCCAAAAGTAAATTGCATGATGACATAGAAATGGGCAAGGAATAGGACAAAAGGAAATATGATATACTTACAATTGAATTAAATGTAAAACAATTATTACAATTACTCCCAGTTACTGTTCCTTCTTTCTCATTAGAAATCACAGTTCAGTGGCAATTTTTGCAGGGGATCTGGAGGCCACACCCAAAGGTTTTGAGTGCCACACATGGCCAGACTCCAGAAAAAGAGTATGGGAATTAAATCAGTCCAGAAGTGGAAAGTTAAATTATCTATGAGTAGGCTCAGCATGGCTTTCTTTGCCATGCCATAATTTAATTCTTCTCAATTTGATATTGGTACTAATTATCATACAGCATGGAATGTTGGAAAGGAATTATGTAAAGGCCTCAAAATTCTGCTGTCCAATTGTCTGTCTGTCTATCAGCATATTAACTCTTCAAAACTGAACAGAACGGAACCAAATTTGGTTCTCATTTTCAAGATGGCCAAATAGTTGGTACATGCCCTGGTTTTGTTGCATTTGGGTTATTATAGCAATTTGGTGCTAGATTACCCAAGGCCTTGTTTGGATCCCTGATTCATGCCCAGAATGCTGCTATTTGTCCTTTTCCTGACTTTCCTTACTTCTCAGTTTCTCCTTCCATCACCAATCATTACATTGGTTGTAAATTTAGGAATGATACCAGTATAAATTGCTGGCGTCGACACATTGTGCCCTGCATATGGATACACTCAGTTATTAGAAAGACATGCTTGTGGCTCATGTGGTCAACTCTATGAGCAGGTGAGGGTTGATGGCTTACAGTTCTGCATGCCAGAATAGCACCATCATTCTCACCTGGTTCTGTTTTTTTAGGAATCAATCCCTAACAGAATTATGCTTAACGTCGGATCACTTAAAGTTTAAGAAAGCACTAAACATGCTTCTTTTTCATGCCTCCCCCCCTTTTTTTAAATCTTACCTGTAAATTTGAATATATAGAGGTTGATATTATTATATGTCACTGGCTTTTTAGTTTAAAGGCTTGTTTTATTTTATGAAGTTATAATTGTGGTTTCAGCCTATATCTGGATTGCCCTTAGTTATAAGTACATTATTGTATTACTAAATAGCAGTACTAACTCTGTCAGCTATTTTTTAAAAGAGTCTTTTCAAATGTGGTGTACTCCCTGGTGCACCTCTTATTCAGAGATATGCTGAGCCTAAATCCAAATTCCCCCTCTATCTCAAATGAAATAAGTGCTTATGATCCAAAGCCCAATGGTGTTCAGCTTTGCTTTCCACTCCACTGGTGAGTCCCCATAAGCTGTTGCAGAGACCCAATGCTGAGATGTGCATGCATGCTGTAGGAAGGGAGGCCTATTCCATCAAAGTCTTCTTGCTCTTACACATCCCTCTTGCTGGATCAGAGCAAACAAGCATGGTGGGTGTCTATAAGGAAATAATGAAAGAATTAGAACATCTGAAAAAACTGTCCTACAATCATTCAGCAAAAAGGAAGGAGAGAAAAATGACCTGGAGAACAGGATAATAAAAAAAAGTGGAATCTTTGTACAATAAAACCAGCATAGTTTCTTCAACCATGCATTGTTTTGTAAAAAACTAGGACATAAAGCTTCATTAGACAATTCTTTGAATCACATTTATTAAGAGGACACCACACATAAAAGTCAGAGATGATTAAAGTCATAATGCATAAGGCTAATATCAGTTCATATATCATTTGCATGAATTCCAGTTGGATTAGATGCATTTACTTTCTTTTCATTTTTCTATACTTGAGCAGAATCCTTCTCAAGTTCATCACTTTGCCAGACAGATTCTGCCGAATAAGAATGAACTGAAAGCACCAACATTCGAATTCTCACCTGCATAACTTGTCAAGTTGATTTTAGAAAATTCTGAACCATTTCTACAGCACATGCATTATCAGGGCTGTGCAAATCCTTCCAAACAGGTGGTTTGCAACATGTGAGAGCACGTTTATGAAGCCCCTATCTTTCAATCAGAAAATCAGATACATTTTTTTTTTGTATGGGATCATGAGGCTGCTTCATAAGCTGTCTCTGCATGCCAATGCGTGCAGCCATTTTGTTTCACTGAGCAAAATCCCAAGGCTGACCTGTTTTCCATGCACAAGGTCCCTCACTGATTTACACCCCTACTGACTACCTCATTTAGCGACTGTTTGAAGTTACAGTGGTGTAAAAAAAAACTTTATGACCAATACTTGCATTTATGACCATCGCAGCATCCCCTGGTCAAATGATTGCCATTTGCGTGCTTCCCAACCTGCTTGCGACAAGCAGAGTTAATGGACGATGTCGAAGTAAAATTGTAAGTCGTGGTCATGTGATGTTTTGCTTAATAACCATGGTGATTTGCTTAATGAAATGGGAAGTGGTGTTGTAAGTCTGTTGTGGTCACATGATTTTCTGCTTAGTGACTGTGGCGTTTAGCAATGGAGTTGTTGGTCCCAGTTGTGGTTGCTAACCAAGGACTGCCTGTACATTTATTTCTGTTACTATAAAGCTATTGTTTGCCAGCTAGTTTCCAGAATGTGACTAATAAAACAGGAACATTTCTAAAATCCAAACAGGCCAGCTTTTAGTTAACATTTCAACAATATTGCAATATTTGAATAGAAACCATAGGCTGATTTCTTCACATGTATTTCCATCAACTGATGTTACACTACTGTTTTTATCTTTTACATCTTAGCATCAAAGTGTATCACCTCTATTTTCAAATAAAGATGGGTCCAGAAAACTCCTACATAATATAATTAATTATTTTTTTAACCAGTTGTAGCAAATCAAATGTAAAATTCAGCATCATGTTTAAGAGTTTTCAGGGCAATGATTTAACTGTAATTTAGAATAGCCCTTCTTGTTCCTTTGATCAAGAAAAGGTCTGAATAATATTTAAGTCTGTCTGAATTTCTACTAAAAGTAGTGATGGTTATGGGACAACCTTTTATTCACAAACTTCTTAAGAGATAAATGTTGTGCTTGAATAATCTCAAATTAAAAACAAAGAAAAAAAATAACTTTGCATGGCATTTTACATTTTTATTGAGGGGCCTGTGCTAATAAGCTCCATTTTAAGAAAAAAGAGCACAATGCACAGTCTTAGCCAGATATCTAATCCAAAGGGAACAAAGACCATTTCTGATGCAAATTGATTTCATTAACAATTAAATGTTCTTTTGTTGAAGTTCTATGAATGCAATTACAACTTCTCGCAAAGAATTGACAGAAATAAAATGCTTTCTCAGAATGCATTCATACAAAATATTTTCATAAGGGGAAAATATTTTTAGAAAGGAAGACAGTTTTATTATGGAATTATGTAGCAAGCAAAAAAGATAAAACTTTTGGTCATGCTGAGTTTACTTGATAAGAAAAATAAGTTCATTGAATTCCATCAAAGTGGTGTTACAGTAGCTGCTTATGTTGTCCATATGACCCATGGTTAGGTGACTGCTCTTAAACGCTAACAAACGCTAACAATGGATTACAAGGTGAGTTCAAAAATCTATTTACTTCCCAGATTTTGATGCCAAAAAGTAGAATTGGGTCAGGATATTTTAGATATAGTAAGTTCTTAATGGATTGTCCACCATCTGCTCAATGAATAAAAGTCTTACAGTGATAGGAACTTATTAGTAAGAGTAGTATTTGGTAGGGTAGCAATGAAGGCCTTGGAAAAGATATTCAAATATCATGATGTGTGTATACATATAAAGTTCAGAATCATGCAGGCAATTATTTTTTCCTTGTGACATTCTATGGAAGCAAAAGTTGGATTTTGAGGAAGCAGGATAACAGAATATTGATACTTTTGAATTTCAGTGTTGGAGACTTCTGAGAATACCATGGATAGCCAAGAAAACAAATGGATTGTAGAACAAATCAATTCCAAGTTCTCACTCAAGGTACAAATGACCAAGTTCAAATTATCCTATTTTGGAGACATTAAGCAAAGACCCAGCTCCTTTGAGAAATCCATAGTGCTGCAAAAAGAGGAGGAGGAGGAGGAGGAGGAGGAGGAGGAGGAGGAGGAGGAGGAGGAGGAGGAGGAGGAGGAGGAGAAAATGATCAGCAGCAAGGTAGTTGGACTTGATTACAGCAATGGTGCATCACTGGAAGACATGAAGGGCCAGGTTGGGGGCAGATCATTCTGGAGAAAGTCTGTATAATTACTAAGAGTTGACACTGACTTCATGCCACATAATCAAATCATAGTCAGGCTGGAAAAGGCTGAACTAAAAGACATAAAAATAAGATATTTCTATTTAGGACCTTGTTGAAATATATGTAGATAAAAACTATATTCCAGTTTTTGAGCACTCACTGAAAACTGCTACTATGTGATGTTGTTGTTCAGTCGTTAAGTCGTGTCCGACTCTTCGTGACCCCATGAACCATATCAAGCCAGGCCTTCCTGTCCTTCACTGCCTCCCTGAGTTTGCTCAGTTTCATGCTCATTGCTTCAGTGATGCTATCTAACCATCTCATCCTCTGCCGTCCCCTTCTCCTTTTGCCTTCAATCTTTCCCAGCATCAGGGTCTTTTCCAAAGAGTCCTCTCTTCGCATTAGATGACCAAAGTATCTGAGCTTGAGCTTCATTATCAATCCTTCCAATGAGCAATCAGGGTTGATTTCCTTTAAGATTGACTGGTTTGACCTCCTAGCAGTCCAGGGGACTCTTAAGAGTCTTCTCCAGCACCACAGTTCAAAGGCATCAATTCTTTGGCACTCAGCCTTCTTTATGGTCCAGCTCCCACAGCCATACATTACTACTGGAAAAACCATAGCTTTGACTATGCGGATCTTTGTCAGCAAGGTGACGTCTCTGCTTTTTGATATGCTATCCAGGTTTTCCATAGCTTTCCTCCCAAGGAGCAAGCATCTTTTAATTTCATGGCTTAAAGTCTAAACTATGGTGAGAGCTAGCAGTGCGGACACATCCAGAAGGTTAACTTCATAAGGGAGTTCTTGCTAAAAGTCTGTTATTTGCAAAATAGGTGTTCATTTTTATATTAGCACTTTACTCTTACCAGCAATTTATAATCCTCCAACAACAAAGAAATTATGAGTCAGTCCCCAGAAATAATAAATATTTGAGCAAATTAAAAGGCTAGATCTATGTATTTTTAACTATAATTTTACTGAGCTACAGTATTTAAAAAGATCAAAGAATACTGAAGATGTGATATGCTGTGACATTCAACTGATTAACTAATGTTCTCAACATACAATTCAGAAAAAATATAAACACAGAAAACAAGTGCAAAGTGTGGCAGTTTGTTGAGATGTAAGCAAGATTCTGTTCTAGATCATATACCTATGGTATATTATAGTTAGTTGGGACATTATTGGCTAATTAACCAAACTAATGCTTTCCAGATGAATTGGAGCTAAAGCTCTAGATTCTATTATCTATCTATCTATCTATCTATCTATCTATCTATCTATCTATCTATCCATCCATCCATCCATCCATCCATCCATCCATCCATCCATCCATCTATCCATCCTATCATCTATCTATATAATTTTACATACAGTAAAAGTCAAATGTAAAGAAAAAGAAAAGAATAAAAAGCTACGCAAAAAGAATAAAATAAAAGAAACCAAAGTTATAAAATATAATGACTTCTGACCTCTCTTCAACAATCTTATAATCCTCCCTCCCTCTTAGATGTTATATAAATCCCTTCAACCTCTCAGTCCATCTATTTTTCAATCCTCAAACCCAAAAATCATCAATTTATTTTTTCTTCTTTCAGCAAAAAGTCCATATAAGGCTTCCAGTCTTTCAAAAAAGTTTTGTTTTTTCTCTGAACAAACAGGTCAGCTTTGCTATCTCGGCGAGTTCTGACATTTTCACAATTCATTCCTCCACTGTGGGAATTTCATTATTCTTCCATTGTTGAGCATACAAAAGTCTTGCTGCAGTTACCATATACAAAATCAATCTGCCATGGGTCTTTTCTATTTCATTGTCCGTAAGCCCCAATAAAAAAAGTGGCAGTTTCTTCACATATTTATCTTTAAAATCCTTTGCATCATTGTGTGAATTTGTATCCAAAATTTCTTAGTTTTCACACTAGTCCACATGCATGGTAAAATGTCCCCTCATGTTTTTCACATTTCCAACATTGGTTTGAAATACCTTTATACATTTTTGATAAATTCTCTGGTGTCGTATACCAACGATACATCATTTTATAAAAGTTTTTTCTTAAATTATGACACAGTGTAAATTTGATATCATTTAACCACATTATCTCCCAAGTGTCCAACTGAATAGTATATCCAAAATTAATCGCCCATTTTGTCATGCAATCTTTCATCTGTTCATCTTTCTAAAGCTCTAGATTCTTGG
Source organism: Python bivittatus (assembly GCF_059951505.1). NCBI lineage: Eukaryota > Metazoa > Chordata > Lepidosauria > Squamata > Pythonidae > Python > Python bivittatus. The sequence goes on along the minus strand of NW_028277030.1, from coordinate 63,244,739 downwards.
TCATTTAAAAAGTAGTTATGGATTCATAGGCAAAAAACAACAACAACAAAGAAAAACCACTGAATGTGGAAAACCATCATTCTGTTGCAGGGGCATTTTGCAAGATGATCATACTTATCTCTATGAGAACAGCCAACATCACTTTTGGCTTCCAGTTAATCATGAAGGGCAGCCTCTCATGGAGTCCACTGCTGTGATCTAATATTGAGAGTAAGAAAACACACAGTAGAGTTATCGTGTCTGAATTGCAGTCAAAGGTCAAAGCTATTTCCTCAGAATGAATCAAGTATGGCAAGGTAGACTTTCACATTTTCAGAGAGCACTTGAACGATGGCATTCTCATAACTCTATCACTTTGGCAATAGCTGGACCTGGTGCACATTTATATAGTAAAAATCCCATCTAGTAGGAAGTTCAAAGTATGCACAGTGCACTTCGTAGAATTACCATATTGTGAACAAAATGGAGATGCTTCTGGATTGTAGAAGAAAATCATCTTTCTTCCTTGAAAGCTTTTCAGTAGCCTACTTAATTGAATATTGAACACTGGGGAAAGGGCAGTTAATCAGAATTCCACTAGCCTTGACATCATCACGTTGTCACCCTATTTTGCAAGTTGGCTTTCCTTCTCCCTGTTTTTTAATTAATATGGACAAACTTCAGCAGCCTTTCAGACATAAAACAGATATTGAATCCACCAGGTTATCCATGACCTATTTCAGCTCCTAACAATCTATTTAATGCCAAGAGCTACATGCGTGAATTAAAACAAATATTCACTGTGCAACTATTTTGGACTATTTGATCACCTTTCCTTCCCTTAATAATTTCATTTAGGAAAGTAGCAATTTAAAGAGCCAACTAATTTGATTCCTAGTTAGTGTGGGGTTCTTTTAGCTATGATGGGACATAAATAGGCTGGATGAAAACTTCACACAATTTTTTTTATTGTTATTGCATTTCATACTTCCCCCAGTGTAAGACGTGTTCTGGCTGGAGAGGGTTACCTTCACTTTCTCAGTTGTAATGAACTGGCCTGGGCAGTAGCCGGGTTTTGGCTGTTGGCTTACCCAGCCCTTTTCTGCCTCATTGAGCTCTCATGGGTTAAAGTGGCATAGAGTCCTTGCCTCCCTCCAGAGTTCCTAGTGCAGCCTCTGGTTGCTCCTTATGCTACCTCAAGTGGCCAGGCAGAGTGGCTGCCAAGCTCCAGGCCACACTCAAACCTGAGCTCTAAGCCAGATTGCTACTGATGTCAAGCTGAGCTCCCAAGCTGAGCTCCAGGAAGGATTTAAGCAGAGTTATGGTCACTTAACATGGTTTTTGGTCCTGGCAAATGGATGTCAGCCCTGGTTATTACCTGCTGCTGCTAAAGGTGCCTGGATGCCACTCGGATGGCAGGCTTCCCTTCTTCTCTTATCTTTCTCATTGCCCCTTCCCACTTGGTTAGCTCTGACTTTTCTAAGCTGAGTCTATGGCTGGGGCAAGGAAGGCTAACCTGGTTGGTTATGGATATTGGTGTGTCCTTGAAAAGGCCAGGTGTGGTTAAACTAGGCAGCTGTGGATGCCGAGAGTGGCCAATCGAACTGGCTGGGAACACTAGTGTGGATGCTGGTGAGGTGGGTCTGTGCCAGTCAATAACTATCATGTTTCTTTTGGGTGAGGGTGTCAGGATACGTATTAGAATAAGTCAATTCATCAGGCTTTTCAAGTTGGGTTAGACACAAGGCACACTAAGAGAACAAGGCATAAGCCAACTTGGTTGCCTCAGCCAGAGTTGAGATGTCACCACTTCTTGGATAAAACAACGTCTCTTTGTATGCCTGTTTACAAGCTAGAGTGCCTACATGGTTCCCAAGATAAGAAACACACCTCTGAAGCTGCTAGGGATAAACACCCTGCCGGAAGGCATCCTACCCTTACTATCTCGGCATGCAGATCTTCCTAATGACATGTGTCAAGCAAGCTCAGAAAAAGACAAAAAGAATTCCTGTGGAGGCCCACACGGACATGCTAGGAAGGACACAGAGAGCCACGTGCAGTTGCTGCTTCTAGATCTCCATGGCTGTGCTCATCTTGTTAAGCTCTATATACATATTGGTGTGGGATTACATTTAAAAGCTAAAGATTTAGGATTTAGGGAGGGATATGTGGTATCAAATATTATTAATTTTTTGTGTTATCTTAATATTTTACTTTTTGGGTGTATATTTCATCCTTGTTACATTCTCCCTGAAGAAGTAAAAGTGAACTCTGCTGAACTTTCTTTAGTGTGGGTAGTGAGTAACTCCATACTGAAACCAGTAGTGACCCAGTTCAACTGACCCCACAGTAAGCTCCTCATGTGAAGTAGGTTGTCTTGCTGTGAGGCTAATTCACAGAATACCCCATGGCTTAAGGGGACACTATCAAGCAGGCCCTTTGAGGGCTGTATTGTTGACCCTTGTCCCTTAAACAGGGAAATAAGCTGAACTTGGCCTCAGGAAGTTGGGGGCTGTTTCTCCCTGGCAGCGGCTGTGCTGGTTGTGCAAATTCAACACTGCCTCTCCCAAGTGCAAAGAGGCACCTTGAGTCATGCTCCTCTTTTGCCTCACAGTTTATTGTCCAAATACTTGATACTTTTATTCCGCACTAGTGGTTCTCAGCCTTGCAAACTTTCAGGTGCATTGTTCTACATAGTAAACATTTATTACTGGATAATGGACCATGACAGCTCAATCAGACATTTTTCAAGTGCAGTATTTTACTCCAGTCAAAAGTGTATCAAAAGTGGGAAAGCAATATATAGCGGTTAGAATACCATGAACGTATCTCTGAAAAATAATACATCATGTGGAACTAGCTGCTCTGAAGGATAAGCTTTCTCCTTATCATATAATTATGAGTTGAATTATGTAAGCCAGTAGATTAGTGTGAGAACATGCATTTAGGAGGGAATGTTCTCTCTTTGGAGATAAGATTGCCCTTAGTCTTATCCAAAGCAGTGTTTTATTTTACAATATACCATGCTTTGACCAAAAAAAAAAAAAGCTAGTGATGAGAACCATCAACTTTCAAGGCACAATGGATATTCAGTAGCCTAACTGCGTAACCCATATTGGAGAAGTGACTGTATTTGTTTTTTCCACACAAAACTGTTCTGTTGTACAAATTTAATCACCTAACTTATTTTACTATCTTCCTATTACTGCAAGTTTACAACTATTTCTATTCTTATTTAATCTATACATTTCTATGTTCTTTTTCTATGTTCCTATTCCTATGTTTGTACTGTTACGTTTCTTATCTTAACTATTTCTTAGCTCTCTAAATCCTTCCTTTTCCCCTCAGGTCTTCAGCTCTTGTAGCCAATCTCAGTCCATTTGCATGTGAAAACCCTTTTCACTCCTTTATAGCAGTGTTTCTCAATCTTGACAACTTTAAGAAGTTTAGATTTCAACTCCCAGATTTCCCCAGACAGCATGCTGTCTGGGGAATTCTGAGAGTTGAAGTCCACACATCTTAAGGTTGCCAAGGTTGAGAAACACTGCTTTATAGACTTGTGAATGGGCTTTTCTCTCCTCCCCGCAATCCCTCACAGTCCTGTTTCCGGAGCTGGTAGAGCTCTGTACCTAGGCTGCTGCACACAGTGGGCTTGGCTTGATTTGCAGGCTTGCTTGGGTTTACAGACTCTAGTTGGGCTCTTTTCCTCCCCCATCTATCAGCTCTGCCTCTCAGCAGCCTTGCAGCTCCAAGAATTGAAATTTTCTCTTGCTGTCTGAAGACTACTGCTGAGGTGCTTGCTTTTGGGCTGGAGGTTTCTCTTTCCCAGAGTTTCTGGTGTCTTCTTGGCTTAACTCCTTTCTTGACACACCCGTGCTTATTTTCAGTTCCTTTTTTAAAAAACAAACTCTCCAATGAAGGACAGGGTGGGGCTGTTTTAACTCTCCTTCCCAGGTAGTACCAAAAATCTGGATCCCAGGAAGAAAAAATCCCTGCTCACTCCAGGTGGTGAGTTCACTTTTCCACATTGGGGTTTGTACTTACCAGGATGTAGGAAAGATGCCTTGGATGGAAAGGTAAACAAAGGGAGAAAGGATATTAGATCAAGGGATGAGATCAGGGCCTTCTTACAGGCCAAGTGAGGCCTGCAAAGAAAATTGAACTGGGGACCTTCTGAAGGGAGAGGGAGTGCCCCCCAAAGAGATGAGAGGAAGAAATGAAATTAGAGTCTGGAAAAGATATACAAGGTGTGGAGTTGTGGGATGCAACAACAGATCTAGGGCAGGAGCAGACCAAGGGGCTCTGCTTGATGCAGACAGACTTAAATCAACCCTAGAAGAAATGGCTAGGAGAAAGAAAAGGAAAGCAAACCATTGAGATAAAAACAAGTCAAACCTTTGAAGGGAGATAGAAAAAAGTACTCAAGAGTAAAGGAAGAAAGAGGCAAAGCTCTAAACCGTAAGGAAGTGAAGTGAAAAGTGAAAAGAAGAAAAAGAGAAGGAAGAGCTGAAGCTTTCTAGCTAGATAGGGAGTGACAGAAAGAGGTGCAGGGAGAACATACAAGGTTTTTCTCCTTGCTGGTTTGCCTGCCTGAAACCTGGGTTGGAAAGAGGTGGGTTGGGTGGCAGGTTCCATGCTTACATGGCATCTACTCAATAGGTCAGCAAGAGAGAGGTCCAAGGCCAAGCAAACAAAGAGCACTCAGATCTGGATGCTGGGGGATGGATTGAGTTTGGCAGAGCCAAAGAACCAACAAAGAGTTAACTGTATCTGGAGGAGTAAGCAAGGGGAAGGTCCAAGAAAGTGCACGTTGCCAGAAGTGAGACCTTTTTTTGCAAGGCAGATGTGGTTGAGCATCCTTGCCAAGGGAAGAGTTAGGCTATGTAGTGTATGTACTATGTGCTTGGGTGTGTACTATACAAGAGGAAATGTCCTGTTCCTGTAAAGAATCTGTTGGGATGGGTGAAGCAGATGCTGAACAAGCCTCCTGACCTTGAGATTCCAGCCCACTGAATTCAAAAGTTACTGTTAATCTTGTGTCTGTGTAAATCTACTTGTAGATCTGGATGGTTATTGTCTTAATGCAAGAAGTAAAGTAGAACTATTATTTAACTTTGGTTCCATGCAAATAATAAAATTGTTTGTCTATTCCTAACAAGCAGTTGATCTTGGGTCTTACTGTATCTAGGGACAGGGGAATGTCCCTTAGAGCCTCTGCTGGTTAGAGAATTAGCAGCAGTTTGGTTGAAGAGCTTTGAATAGGAAGTGAATAAAAACTGACAGGGACCTGAGTGGGAGTTTCCTATGAGATAATTTTTCCAACTTAGCACTAGCCACTGTGGAAAAAACAGGGATAAGCCAAATGAGCTACAGACATGTCCATGAAACTGGTGATTGGAGGGAGTGAAGACCTGTGGTGTCTTCAGCAATGTTACACCAAAAGTCTCAATTCCATTTGGCAGTGTTCAACAAAACATACTTATTTATAGAAATCTATGTGAAAGAAAAAATAAATTTCAACTGTAATAAGTTCACCCAGCCATGGCAATGGATGTGTATGAAATACAATAGTGATCAAAATAGTTGTAACTATAAAATAGCTTGACTGAAATTATGCTCCTTAGTTTTTGTTCTCCGGCATGTTAAAGTATACTCCAGCTAGCTGACTAGTACAAATAGGACAGTGTTTCTCAAACTTGGCAACTTTAAGACATGTGGACTTCAACTCCCAGAATTCCCCCTATGCTGGCTGGGGAATTCTGGGAGTTGAAGTCCACATGTCTTAAAGTTCCCAAGGTTGAAAAACACTGAAATAGGACCATACCAATTTAGTACTGGGAAAGGAATTTGTATCAGCATTACACTATCCAGTGGCCCATCTCTTTTCCAATTCAGTGGAAATCATTAACGATGTGGCTTAATAAGGCATGAACACACAGACTTACAAATCATTGAATCATATACCCCAAGATTCAGATTGTTCATGTCAGACCCCCACAAATTAGAAACACTACTGAAATTAAGGGGACTTTTCATAGTTCAAAATTTCATGTGTTCTTTCTTCAGTGATAGACAAATATCAACTACGGTAAAACAACTCTGAGGCATTATATCACATATGCAAACTAATGTTAGTTAAATTTGATGGTGTAAAGCTAACACGGTATAATAATTTAAGATTTTTTCTACAATGCTTCCAGACTTTGAGAACACTCATTGCATCTTCAAGAGGGAGATATTTTTGCAAGCTCTGCATAGACCCTGGCCAAAACCAACTGTTTAATATGCCATTGAAAGATAGGAGGAAGAAACCAACCACACATTACATGGTCTGTGTGATTATTATAAGTTCCATTGCTTTGACTGGGTCTGTTCTAAGCATGACTAAATCTAGATGCAACTTCATGGGCATTTTAAATATCCATCCATCTGCCCATCCATTTTTTGTAGAGCCTCTTTCATGTCATACTTGACTCCTGGTGACTATTTCTTTTTTGTCTTCCATGACAAAAAAAGAGTAACAGCTCATTAATACATTGGAACAGATAAAAGAAAGAAGCATAATGCAAGTACAAGTGTATAAACTTCTACACATTGGTTGAACAAATGTAATTCAACCAACTGGATGTTGTCTTTTTTTACTTTGTTCTCAAAGAAAATGAACAAAAATAAGGTTGATTCTTCCTTTGTCTTCCCTCTAATAGAGACACTATACTACTGGAAAGTGTTCTTGTCCTATTGGACTATCAAATGTCTGGCATTGCCTTTTCCTACAATATCCCTGTACATTTCCCAAAGCATTCAATGAAGGTTGGGGAGCCTGTAATGGAATGTATCTACGAGAAAGACAGTGATGGGGGTACATTCCAGAAGGGGAAAGGAGATAAGAGACAATGCAGTCCACAGTGGGAGCGTGGGAAGAGTAAGAGATTCAGAGTAGCCACTCCCTAGAATCTCCCAGGGTATATCCACTAGTTGCTGTAGTATAGATTTAGTTTGGCACAATTCTGTCTATAAGGTGTAAGCAAATAAAGGAACTGTACTTGGCTGGACTGTTTCACCATTGTTCTTGGGCTGAGCCCTCCAGATAGAAACTGGGGAGGGTTGTAATAGATGGAAGTGACTATAACAACAGAGTTATGTCTTAAGACTTTCTATTAATACCCTGCCACCATTGGATACAACCTAATGTTTGCATCTTTTTTTTCATGACAGCTGCTTTTCAGTTTCAATTTCCATAATTTTATGGGGGATTAGAGCTGAAAATTTTTGTCTCTGCAAAGGTCAGACAAAAAGATACGTATAGATATATTTACTGATTACATGCTGGGTATCTCTATATTTAGTCTGGCAAAACTTTCCAGGAAATCCCAGGTACAAGTGACAGGAGAATATTAATGGTGTTATAAAGATTTTTTTTTTTTAAGTGTAAGGTAGGTTCAGAAAGAATCAAATGACACAAAATAATCAGGAGTCCACAATCATCATGCATGAACATTGCTTCTGGGTTAATATAATATGGAATCTTGGTCCCCTGAGAGTCTAACAATGGTGACAAATGTCTGGGCTATCTAAAGAAGCAGTAAAGGAGAAAAAGGGTGACCTTGTACATTGTAAACATCTGCCATGGACCTGGGATGGAGAATGTTCACTTGATTCTGATTCAGAACAAAAACAGTCTTGGCTTATATGAAGGATTATTTTTTCTTTTATTTGAAAACATTATACAGGCATTACATTGCCACAGCCAGTCCATGTTGGAGCATGCAAATATCAAAACAGAAGATAATTTGTTCTCAGTGAATATTGTGGACATTCCTTGTTTTTGGTTCTTACTTCCATTTGTAAGTGTCAAAATTAGTGTGCTTTATTATGGCATTTAACAATTAAAATCCTACCCATGGGGTAAAATTTATTTTTATAGCTAGCTTGATAATACTAATGTCATTTTAAAAAAGAGAAAATACGACACACTGGTTGAAATGTTAATGGCACAAGTTAGCAATATCTAAAACTATGTACGGAAGCATCTTCATCTGACACAGTGACGCAAAACGTCAATTGCTTGGTCTACCTTGGTTGCTGACTGTATTCTTGAGTTCTTAAGTTGAAGACAAACCAAATTGTCACTACAGTTTCCATTCAATTGCTGAACTATATCAGCACTGACAGGATAGCTGAATACATTTTTTCCCTCCAGGAACTGGTCCATCCATTTTCCTGTGAAGTCAATGGTTAAATTGATAGTGTAGCTACTTGCTGAACCAAAAGATCTTTGCTGATGCCCCCCACAGTTCTCAGAATGGCAAGAAATTATCTGTTCAGACAAAGTAGCCCTCTCAGATGGACCTCACTTTTCATTATGTGTCTATCAATTTATATTGGCATTTCATTTTAGGCAGTAGATACACTTAACAACAATCTTCAATGTTCAATTATAGAAGAATTGGACAGAAGAAAGCCTACTGTCCAGGAGCAAAACACGTGATTTATAAGCAGAAGGCAGGGAGGTCAAACTCCATTGTCTGCAGGTATAGGAGCTCGGTGGACTGGCAGATCTTTGCCCAAGATGTGTTGCCAGCCAGAGTAAACATTATTTGGGTTCAATGGAGCAATAATGATTCAATATAAGGCAGCTTCCATTGTTAAACATTCCAGCCTTCCACCTCCCTTGTCTACCCCTCCTTGCCCCATGCAAAAGAATAAGTTGAAATATTTTTTTGGCGGGGGGAGGTGAATCTCTCAATGGTGGCATTCCAGCCTTTGAAAGATTGCAACTTGCAATGCTCTGTTTCAGTAAGAACACTTTTCAGTGAACTGAGAGATGCCTCCCACCCAAGTTGCTTCTACTGAGACTAATCTACAAATTAGTGTCATAAGAATGAGCTATTTTTAAAAAAGAACCTACAACAACATTTGGCTTACAAAATAAATACTATAAATAAAAGTCTTCAAAAGTTATGAAAGACGAATGCTTAAGCAAGAAAATAAAGACATGAATTCTTCAATAAGTCATTAAGATCAAGCATGGGACCACAGACTCAGAGAAAGGTATTTAATTGGTATAAAAGGTAGCAAAAAGGACTGGGAGATGGCAATGCCCATCAGCTGACTTCTGATTTTTAAAACCTGAGAAAACAGTTAAGGCCCCTGAACACACTTAAACCCTGTTCTTAGATACATCCAAGCATATTCAGAATTAAAGCCTACATTTATCAAGAGAGACTTGATATAAGGAGTCAAGCCAATATTTAAGCATCAGTGAAGGATTAGATCAGTGATATTTAAGCAGTGCCTGGAACTCATGTAGACCCTCAGGAATGATATTTGCTCTAAATATAGAAATGATCACTTGGCAGTAACATTTTGATTCTAACAAAAAAAATGGTAGATTTGCACAATTGTTTTATAGCTGAGATTTCTAATTCTGCTTCTTTCCTCTGCACAGCAGTATACTTCACCCAACAGATGAAAGACTGTTGCAAAAACTAATGCAGAATCTTTGTCACAGAATAATTTACAAAATAATCTTAATAAATTGATTTTTCCCTCGTATGCAAAATTTAGCAGAAAAAAAGGCCACTTTATAGCACTGGTTATGCAAAGAGCTACTGCTTCCACCCAGGTATCTCAGAATGACCCAACCTGGCACCTCCCAGATATAATGGGACTTTAACTCCTAGAATTCCCAACTAAAATAGTCAAATCCTGGGGCTTCTAGTTTTATATCTGGAGAGCAGCTGGTTGAGAAAAGCTGCCAAGAGCCACTGTTGGATTCTTCTTTGTGCAGAAAACCAGTGGGGGCCATGTGAATTATAAACTAGGTGAATCGGGGTGAGCAAACTTACTTCTAGGTGTGTTGAACAGTTCCCATAATCTCTTGCCATTGGTCATGCTGTCTATAGCTAAGGGGAGTTAGTGCTACAGCGTGTCAGGTTGCTATCTGAGGGCATTAGATTGTAAAGAGGAATGTGTAAATGTTCCATGTGCATAAAGTTTTGCACATGGAACAGCTTATTTCAGGTGGTTCATGCCTGGACCAAATCATATGTTTCAAATGTTTTGGTCTGTGTACAGAACAAGGCAGGGCAGTTTTATTTTGAGTATGGACTGAAACATGATTCCTCTGGTCAGAATTGACTGGGGAGCCTAAGAATGGGAAAACGCCAAGGCTGAAGGATTTTTCTGGCACTGGCATATGCAAACATCAGATGTAGCTAGAGGGGAAGGAGAAGGGAAAGCCCTGGGAAGATTGGGATGAGGGTGGGACATTAGCTGTGGGCTGAAGAGAGAGAGGAAAGAGAAGGAGGGTGCTGTGGTCTGGCCCACAGGCCACATGGAAGAGTATGGGAGAGAGAAGGCAACATGCACCGATCTTGTGCTCTTCGCTCTGTGAAAAGTCACTCTGGGATTCCTTTGGATTTTGTTTGGGCTGAAAACCAGAACAACCAAATGTTCCAGGTTTTCTTTCTTCTGAACCAGGCCTGATCCAAAATGGTTCAGGAGAACTTCTGGAACACAATTATTTGAGTTTGAAAGAAAACATGTTTTCAAGTAGTGCACACCCCTAGTTCTGTACTACCATAATTATACCTAATGGAATTCCAAAACGGAATACTGCATATTTTCCTCTCCCCATTTCTCTGTGAATGTGTGAAAGCATAGTCACATGATGGTGCCATAACATGCAGCTCTCACAGGAATTATGATTAATGTGAAGACCAATTTAAAGAATGGACTTCATTAATATAATTTTCACATATAAAAATGCAGTAGCTTACCTTGACTGCACTGCAAACTGCAAGATTTCTGTACTAAGAAGATAAGAAAGAGGCCTCTTGGCAAACTAAGCTCATTCAAGAAAAATCCAGTACCTCTAGAGCAGTGTTTCTCAACCTTAGCAACTTTAAGATGCCATGCTGGCTTGGGAATTGTGGGAGTTGAAGTCCACGTATCTGAAAGTTGCTAAGGTTGAGAAACACTGCTCTAGAGCCTTATCTCTGCTCTCATTCTCTTGAGGTAGGTAAAATAGTATTTTTATAAAGCTGGGCATGCTTCAAATGTTATTAGGAAAAAGTGCTCCAGACCTCTTGCAAACACAACAGCTCTTTGCTGTTTATTAAAACAAACATGTTTCCTCAGGCTTCTGAGTTAGCCTAAAAAAAGATCCTGCTGCTTTAATGAACCAAATAATTAAATTAGTGCATCTACATTGTGAGGCTTAAAACAGATGTATCTTTTTTTTCAGGCTCACTCAGAAACCTGAAGCCAGTCAGCCGACCAACCAAGTTGGCTCTTAACGAAGAGCAGAGAGGTGCTGTATTCATACCACCGAGGATCCAAAGTACTTGTTCCGATTCATTTTTGAAATGTGCACAGCCCTAGTATTTTTGTGATCAACTATGTAGAAAGAGTAAGTTTTAAATGAAGTTATTTGATTCTTCCATTCTAACAACACATCTTGAAAAGTTTTCCTATCATTGAACCAATAGCTATCTTGGTTTTCTTTCAAGAACTAGAGGCTCTAGAGAAATCAAGGACTTTTTTGTTTTTCGTTCAGCTTCAAGGCACACAAATCAAAGAAGTATCTTTGTTCTGATGTTAAAAGACAGGAGATGATCCCAGGATTGCCTGTGACACTATGAACATCTAAGTATTGTGCCTCTTTTTCTTTGTAAGAACTATAGCCATAATCCAGCCCAAGCCCCTAGTTATGAAAACTGAATGCCATTCAAGTGAGTCCAGTTCTGTGTAGGTGGGAAGTGGGAGGTATCTTGAGAACTGTTGTGTCACCAACTTCTTTCAGATGATTACATTTCTGTAATTTGTAACCCTTTCTTACATTTCTGAATACATAATTATAAAAGAATAGATTTGCCCAATATTCTTGAGGGAAATAAAGCTACTGCTGAGTTACTAAACTAATTTTGTAGAGAGGAAAAATCAGTTGTGTACTTTTCCTAACCCAGTGGTAAACAGGAAATGAGGCTATATTTTAATAAAGCAGTTTGAGCATAATGCATGAGCCACTGAACAGTGACCAGAGGAATTTGGTTAAGAAAAGGAATATGCAGTCCCTACTAGGAGACAAAGGATTTAAGCAGCCATTGCATCTGGAACCAGGAATGGACTAGTTTCCCTTCCTTGCCTACATTATCTAGCACCATTTATCATTTGAACCCTAGTGAATCCCACTGTCTCTACAGTAGTGGCCAATGCAACCAGAAGGGGGAACCATATGTGTGTGTGTGTGTGTAAAAGAGAGAGACAAAGAGAGATGCAGTCACAATGTCAATCTTGATGAGAACTATAACATTAGAGCTCCAATACCGGAAATAATGAATATTAAGTATTATTATTGATTGAAAGCAAAAACAAACAATGGACAAAGATTCAGAAGAAATATCAGTCATGTAGATTTTTCCCCCCTAGAAATATGGTGTAAAGCATAAAAACTCTAAACATATTGAGTTCTAAACAATTCACATCTGGCCAGTATCAGATTGTGAATGAGAGCAGCACAGGTCTGCTGTTCCTGTGTTCCTCTCTTGGACAGAATGTCTATAAAAGTGTTCCATTTTTTTTTTTTTTAGTAGCAACTAAATTTGCGAAGAGCGAGAAACTTGTTTGTATCTATAAGGTTAAGACATGGAAAGTGGAAATGTAATTTCCTCATCAGCAAATGGCAAACCTCAGCTGCCCGCAGTATTACTGTAAAAAATATTTAAAAGGTCAGTGTTTGACTACTATACTATTATGCACATATTTTTAAAAAAGGTTAAAAAATTTATTTTCAACCTATTCCTAGAATAGAGATGAATACTGGTAGCTGTCCATCCATGGCTTCCCAGAACTTCTTCGGAGCCATCTTCCCCAACCTTGGCCTTCGAGAGGCATTGGAGTGGAACTCCGAGGCAGCTTGGCTGGAGGTGACAGAATTCTGCCCAACACATCAGGAAGGCCCAGGTTAAGAAAGGCTTCAGAGAATGGGCAACCAGGTAGCTAAGGTAGCTGAATGAACACAATGGCACTAGGGTATAGATTCTGTGTACCTCAACTGGACAAAAGTTGATAGGGTCTATGTACATATGGCCCTACTTTGCTTTTCCCTTGTTGCATTAAGTGCTAATTACCAACAGTGATGTTTTTCTTACTTCCTATACTTATAGTCCCTTCCACTAGCAATCGGTGATCACATCCCCATTCATCCTGAAAATACTCAGAGGTTTTCAAGTCTTCACTCAAACACACTAAACAGGCCCTATCCAACACCTACCTCTTTCCCTCCCACTTCCCCAAGCCAAAAATAGGAGGTGAGGAGCAGCGGTGGCAGGCATTTTTTCAGATGCAAAAATTTGTATCTTTTCCCACTGGCTACTTGGAATTTGAATATAGATTTGTTTTAATGTTCCAGAAAGTATTTGTCACTGAGGAAGAGTACTCATTCTTGGTGGGAACTGGTGTGCAGAGTGAATTTTCCTGACAGGGATTTGGGGACTTGTAGTCAAGTCCCAGATCTCCAGTTGGAATCTACCCATTGATTGGAGCATTTGACGCTGTCTTGTAAAGTTCTTTTCCCCAGGTAAAGGTGGGTGTGTGGGGGTTCTTATTTGTTTTTGTTTTGCTTTGGAAAGAGGGAAGTGAAAGGACTGGTGGGAGCTTTAGGGGTTGAAAAGAACTGAAGATAACCCATCCATAGTCAACTGTTCCAATTCTCATCTAGTATTCAGTTCTCACCTCATCCCTTTTCCCCATCAACATCACCTGCATTGACGTTCTTTTTAAAGCCCATCTAGGCAAAACTGCACAAAAATATTTCTCAGTATTTCATTTATTTTCTAAATGAAAAATGTATGAATGTAATAGTGGAAAATAGTCTACCAGTGTCACTTTGCCTGCTCGGTTAGGAAAAATATATCTGAATGAAGAATTATCTTTCAGAGTTCATCCTATCTGTTAGATATGGTGTTCCCAAACAGTCAATCTTTGGACAAAAGACACTATAAACCAACATTTTAAAAACCATCTCCAATATCTTTTATGTCATAGCATCTTGTGACTTAAATGGCATTTCTGCTAAGAATCAGAGCAATTTAAGTCATCTTCATTCTGTTCAGAGTCCTTAATATTGTACTGTTGGTTCAGTGTTCTATATGGAAAAGGTTAGTGAAGTGACATTGGGAGACGCCTGCCCACCAGTTTCCTTGTGATGTTTCCCCCTTCCCTCCCCCCACCTCAGAATCTACTGAGTCTTCTGCATTTCTCCAGCACACTGCAGAAGAGTCTTAGGGTAGGTAAGGTAGATTTTTGATTCAGATATGGCACTGGCCAAGCCTGTTTGCCTCACCCTCAACTGAGTGTGCCCTCTACAAGATACATATTGGTTCTATTCCAGTGGAAATTTGGAGGTAGGCAAACTGTCCTTCAGGAAAGTTTCCATACCATTTCAGAACTTCTTAAGAAAACCTTAATGAGATTTCCAGATTGAAAAGCACTGCTCTAAGTAAAGGGCTGTGAGTTACAGCTTCTAGTCAAGGATTCTTGGAAAGATTTTAATGGTGGTGGTGGTTGTTTTTAACAAGCCTCCCCTGTTTGCTACCTTGCAGCCGACTGGAGTAACTGCATCTGGAAAATACCTTTCTCTATGAATGATACAGAGATAATGGTGATACAAACTCCACCAAGGGTGGCAAGGGCCTGAGTTTAGGCGACACGGACATGAGATTCTTCTTCCGTTTCCTGGCCAAGGCTGGTGTATGTTACTGAAGGTTCTAGCTGCCCAGTGGCTGGCAAGTCTACAACAGGTCCTGAAGGATTTCGGAACTGCTTGTACACCCGTGGATCTTGGGCAATGTATGTGGATGTAGAGAAGTACAGCAACAGGCCAACAAGGATTGTGAAGAATGACAGTAGATAAAGTCCTGAAAACTAAATGGAAAGAAGAATAACATTAGTCAAAAGGAAAAAAAAAAAAAGATCACAGAAAGCAGTAAGTGGACACATATTTGAGTTGTACGCAGTCATATAAAGCTGTTCTGTACCAAATCAAATTAAAATTCAGGGCCATAAATAGGCTACTTACAGTGGGGCAAAAAAGTATTTAGTCAGCCACCAATTGTGCAAGTTCTCCCACTTAAAAAGATGAGAGAGGCCTGTAATTTTCATCATAGGTATACCTCAACTATGAGAGACAAAATGGGGAAAAAAATCCAGAAAATCACATTGTCTGATTTTTAAAGAATTTATTTGCAAATCATGGTGGAAAATAAGTATTTGGTCAATATCAAAAGTTCATCTCAATACTTTGTTATATATCCTTTGTTGGCAATGACAGAGGTCAAAGGTTTTCTGTAAGTCTTCACAAGGTTTTCACACACTGTTGCTGGTATTTTGGCCCATTCCTCCATGCAGATCTCCTCTAGAGCAGTGATGTTTTGGGGCTGTTGCTGGGCAACATGGACTTTCAACTCCCTCCAAAGGTTTTCCATGAGGTTGAGATCTGGAGACTGGCTAGGCCACTGCAGGACCTTGAAATGCTTCTTACGAAGCCACTCCTTCGTTGCCCAGGCGGTGTGTTTGGGATCATTGTCATGCTGAAAGACCCAGCCACGTTTCATCTTCAATGCCCTTGCTGATGGAAGGAGGTGTTCACTCAAAATCTCACGATACATGGCCCCATTCATTCTTTCCTTTACACGGATCAGTCGTCCTGGTCCCTTTGCAGAAAAACAGCCCCAAAGCATGATGTTTCCACCCCCATGCTTCACAGTAGGTATGGTGTTCTTTGAATGCGACTCAGCATTCTCTCTCCTCCAAACATGACAAGTTGAGTTTAGACCAAAACGTTCTACTTTGGTTTCATCTGACCATATGACATTCTCCCAATCCTCTTCTGGATCATCCAAATGCTCTCCAGCAAACTTCAGGCAGGCCCAGACATGTACTGGCTTAAGCAGGGGGACACGTCTGGCACTGCAGGATTTGAGTCCCTGGCGGCGTAGTGTGTTACTGATGGTAGCCTTTGTTACTTTGGTCCCAGCTCTCTGCAGGTCATTCACTAGGTCCCCCTGTGTGGTTCTGGGATTTTTGCTCACCGTTCTTGTGATCATTTTGACCCCACGGGGTGAGATCTTGCGTGGAGCCCCAGATCGAGGGAGATTATCAGTGGTCTTGTATGTCTTCCATTTTCTAATTATTGCTCCCACAGTTGATTTCTTCACACCAAGCTGCTTGCCTATTGCAGATTCAATCTTCCCAGCCTGGTACAGATCTACAATTTTGTTTCTGGTGTCCTTCAACAGCTCTTTGCTCTTGGCCATAGTGGAGCTTGGAGTGTGACTGTTTGAGGTTGTGGACAGGTGTCTTTTATACTGATAACAAGGTCAAACAGGTACCATTACTACAGGTAACGAGTGGAGGACAGAGGAGCCTCTTAAAGAAGTAGTTACAGGTCTGTGAGAGCCAGACATCTTGCTTGTTTGTAGGTGACCAAATACTTATTTTCCACCATGATTTGCAAATAAATTCTTTAAAAGTCAGACATTGAGATTTTCTGGATTTTTTTTCCCATTTTGTCTCTCATAGTTGAGGTATACCTATGATGAAAATTACAGGCCTCTCTCATCTTTTTAAGTGGGAGAACTTGCACAATTGGTGGCTGACTAAATACTTTTTTGCCCCACTGTAAATCAACTGTGTGATTGTTTTGTAACAATAAGTAAGCTAGAGTAAGTTAATTAGTTTTTACTCCTTTCAGCTAACGATCACTACCATTTTCTAGGAAGCAAATGTTCTCAGATAAAACCTTCAGAATTTCAATTGCAGAAGTAAAAATCCAGTGACTAAAACACAAAAGAATCAGAAGGATCATATCAAGTTTATGAAAAGATGGTTAGAGTTTCTTGATAAGGAAGTGTTTCAGGTACCCTGAGAACCAATCATGAATAGATAGGAAAAAACAAACAAACAAGCAAACTCAGCCTGGTTTGATTTTTGTGTATGGGTGTGAATAGGTATAATAGAGACTTTGTACATTTCTATGAGGAATGTCTACAAAGTGGTGAAACACTCCATTTCATTTACTGTAAACATCCCTAAACACAGTGGGAGGGGGCTTTTTTGAGCTGCAAATAGCAATCAGTTCCTTCTTTCAAAGTTGTCTATTTTTAATGTAGTACTATAAAAGCTCTACATATGTACATGAGTCTCTGTGAGCATACACGCACACACATGCAGCTCCTCCCCCAGACCTACATACAGAGCTGTAAAGAAAATAACGTATTGCTACCTGTGAGAACTAACTAAATATCATACATGTCAAGATTAAAATGAAAATCAATAGCATCAAGCTAAAAAAATAGTTTTGCTGTGTCCACATTGAAAGTTCTTCACAGGAAACCAGGCTGTTCCAAATCAAGCAGAAAAGATCCTCAGAGTCTCTGAATAAATAAGGCATGACTAAGCGAATGATTCTAACTATGCAGTTTTTCTTGAGACCACATACATTGCCTTCAAAGGTTCCTTTGAGTCAACTTGCCTGCTGGAAATGGACAGTAGCCCACCACAAACCTAGTTTTCACTGTGAAAATCAAATATGTACTGATTAACTAGCATACGTGAAGAAAAATGGAAAACCTGTTCAAAAAAAAGAAGACCTTTTGCAAAACAATGCAGACTTGGTTTTGGACAAACAATCTGCTAATGATAGAAAATTACAATGTTCAGACTATTTCGTGGAGTCATTGCATATTAACAGAAATACAGCTACCTGGAGTTTATCTTTCATTGTTTGATACAGCCACAGGTCTTTATGCAAAGCATGTATGTGTATGTGTATATGTGTGTATACTGTATGTATGTGTATACACGCACACATACACACCTGATAAGTTGACAAATGGTTAAATTATCTTAAAATGCACGCATCAACATACACAACCATCCACTCACACACATGCACAGATGCCACACAACCACCAGCTGAAAGTTTTGATGACATCTGCACCTACTGCAGTTTCCACAGTTAGACTGTAACTGGCTCACTTCAGAAGAGAAGAAACCCTACAGAGGAAAGTTCAAACAATGTCAGGGAGAGGCTGTTTAGTGGACAGGCCAGTTAATTCTTTTCCTCTTGTAACATCTCACTTTTCCTTCTTGTGACATCTCACCAGATGATTTTGTGCAGCCACCCTATTGCTTTGGCAGCTAAAAATATCATGTCAAACAGCAGTAATGCTGAAGGGCAGTTTTCACCTGGCATTGAATTCAGAAAGATAAGATCGGTTTTGTGCAGCTTTCTGCTGTTATGCATATGAATGATTTGAATAATCCTAGGCGTCCTGATCATAACTGAAACTGTGCAAGATAGAAAACAAGCTCAGTATTGTGATCTCTAAAGTACGACTGTGAACCCAACCCTGCATTGAGAAAGAAGCTGCTATGGGCCTTCAGGTCACCAGAACTCCCTCTCTCCTCATTATGAATTTCTACAGGACAGGCCTTGCAAATAATGGGAATGGCCAGGGAACCTCAGCACTGCCAGCATCTGAAATCAAGGAACTAAGCCTGGTAAAGATCAACATTTTAAGGCTGGGAGTGGCTGCATTCCTAAGTACATTATTTGGGAGTTCAATTTGTTAGCAACAATGCCTTCACCTTATGTAATGGTCTGGATATCTTGCTCTTGACTCCCTGGTTGTTATCCCTGACTTCACTTGCAAAATGGACTGTGTACCTGACCATCAATGTCTCTCTACAGGGATACTACATTTCTGCTGGGGTGAGCTTGGCTTCCTGCCCTCAGATACAGAGAGTCCAGATCCTCATCTATAGCATATAGAATCCATTGGCATTCATGCAAACCCTGGAGAATTTCTAGATGAACTGTCTTATCAGGCCAATGAACGATCAGTGATGACTGCCTCTTACTCTGGTTTTGCCTGACAAGGATCTACTAATGAGTTATAAGAGAGGACTGGGGCAAAGAGGGTCCCAAGATTATTAATCCTGATAATGGGTTTTAAATGATAAAGCACATACTACTACTGGAAGTATTGCTGGGAGTCTAGATGGGGAAGCACAGAGTCATTTGGCAGAAACTGGAAACAGGCATCTCTCTTCAGCTCTCTTACAGCTCCCTTCTCTAGGTTGGTGTCCTCCATGGGTGTGGAGACTATCAGAATCCTCAAGCCAGAATCTCCAGTACATTGGGGAAAGGTATGCTGCAAATGTGTGTCCCCTGATGCGCTTCTCAGTCAACTCAAAGCTGTGTTAGTGCAGAAGAAGCTCCTGCAGCTTCCCAACATAATACAGTATGTATCACATGGACTCTCAAGGCAATTATTTCTGGGTCTTGTTATTTATCTGCTAGAGGTAAGTGCCAAGCCATAAAGAACTTTATAGGGTACAACCAGCATTTTAATCTGTACCCAGAAGCTGATAAGAAGCCAATACAGGGCCTGCAGAATAGGTATAATATTTGGCCACCAGTAAACATCTATGAGCGCCCAGGGCACTGCATTTTGCACCAACTGAAGCTTCCAGGTGGTTATTAAAGGCAGCCCCATGTAGAGCATGTTACAATAGTCTAATCAATTGGTGATTACGGTGAGAGCCACTAGTCAGGTCCTCCCATCTCAAGTAAGACTGCAACTGGAACACCAGCCAAAGCTGGGCAAAAGCCCCCTGGCCACAGCTTCTACCTGCTGATCCAGCAGGAGCTGTGAGTCTAGGAAGGCCCCAAAGTGATGGACTTGTTCCTTCAGGGGCAGTGCAACCCTGTCCAGAGACAAAACAGGGGATGTAGAGGAACCCCAATGCATAAACAGTAGCTTCATCTTGGTAGGGTTCAGTTTAAGTTTGTTCTTTCTCACACAGCCTCCAGGCACCAAGAAATAAACAACATCTACACACTATTCAAAAGAGACAATAGAAAAGAAAACAAAAGACCAGAACATCTCCTCACAAGCAATCATCAGCCAGATAAGCAGTGATTACCACCAGGCATACAATCAAGCAGTAAACAATACTCTAATCAAGGAATTACCAGAGGAAAAAACAAAAACAAAACCCCCACCCCACCAACACTGGCAGGGCATGCCACAGTATATAAACAGAGAGCAAACCCCATTCCATTCCAGCACTGAAGATGTTACCTAGCTGGGTAATGAAACGTTTGCAAGAAAACAACCAAGCTCAGAGAACTCCAAGGACTCCACAGTTCAATCCTGAGCTACACATATTTGCTTCTATTGAATGCAGATTTGTAATGTGACAAGTTGGGACTTGAATAAAAAGAAAACTACTTCCCCTGTAGATTGTTTTTAAATTTTGTATTGTATTTAAATATTGTAAGCTGCCCAGACTTGCTATTGTGACATGGGCAGCCATATAAATCAAAGAAATTAAATACATAAAATGTACATAATGCTAATTCCCTGGATTTATATTTTGACCATGCTTTAGTTCTGCAATAAACAAGCCGCTATTTCCAGAACTTTGCACACTTTTGCATGATGAGATTTTCCTTATGCACCCATAGTTCAACATCACAAAATCCTGGGTGTGTATATGTGTGTGTGTTCAATTTACTTATATGTAGTGCACATGTGTGCATGAATAGAGTATACTTTATAACTTGGTGTAAATGCTCAATACACACATAAAACATTTACATACTAAAACTATGTGCATCAGCCCACATGGATGGAGTTTTACTTTCTTGGATCTTTTAAAGAAATCAATAGCAACTCAGGGGCTAAGTGTTAATGTAAGGACACTTTCTTCTCTTCTTAGTTAGGATGTATTGTTAATTAATATTAATGGCCTCCACATCCAAGAGGATCTGGGATTATATTTAAGCCATTACAGGTAGTCCTCATTTAGCAACCATAATTGGGACTGGCAACTTGTCATTAAGTGAAATGAAAAAGCAACTGTGCTTACCATCTTACTTCAGCTTTCCTTTGCTTTACAGACCTGCAAAGGTCATAAATGTGAGGCTTGGTCAAAGAGTTACTTTTTCATTACCATTGTAATTGTGAATAGTTGCTAAATGAGGATTACCTGTATCATGTTCAAAGTAGTGGGTCACGCAGCACTTCTGATTTGAAGGGGCAAAGATGTTCTGGAGACTGTGCAAGTGAGCAAGCACATAACACCAGGTAAATGGCCAGGTAGAAATATGCTCAAGGGGGAAAAAGGAAGAGAATCAACATTGATTTTGTAACTGCTTTCCTTGAGGCTAAAATATTGAATTATTGAATCCTACAGCCGCCCACTACTGTCCCAGGCTTTAGACACCCCTGACCTAAAGAAAGTCACTGCTAAATAATTATGAGTCTTTTTTTGTTTTTATTGATATTGGGACTGGCAACTCAGAAACATGTCTAAATAAAGCCTTTTTCCCCCTTCCCATTTATTGTTTTTCTAATGTTCTCTTGTATTCACTGTATCCACACGCAGTGTTGGTGGGCGCCTGTGTTTCCCTTGGCTTCAAGGGAAGTTCAATTTTAATGAAGTGTCAGTTGCTGGTAGTAATCAATGGTGCATTGCTATCTTGGAGGCTGGTGGGGCTCACCATCAGGGGTACAGTAATGGATTCAGCTTGGGCCTTTGGCTTATTCCTTTCCTGTTGAGTCTGACAACAAGCACATACAGTTGAGCTATCTTGGGATTCTGCTCTTTTTCTCCCCCATATACACGGGGTGAATTCCCCTTCAGAGTTGGGCAAACGGTTTGCAGCAGCAACTCATTAACTTCAACCTGAGTGTAAATGTCCCTCCAGAAGAAAGCAGCGTGGAGAGGTTTCTCTAAGAGCTTGCTTTCTTCTGACATTGCTTTGCATCCAAACTTTTAATTGTAGATGATGCTCATACCAGCTAATACCCACTTTTTATTGCAGATTTCTTCTTGACCAGACACTGCAGACAGTATTTGTGTATGAATACATACACACACAGATACATAATATGCATTAGGACACATCCTACCATGCAAAGGGAAAGAAACTGTGTATTTGTGGGTACGTACTTCCATATCTCTCTTCATCTCTTTTGTTCCCTCTGTTGTAATCCTTCAAATAAACTCTGAGAAGCTGGGAGATTCTAGAACTGGAAGGGTGCCAGAGATCTCAAAGATTGGGATAAATAAAGGGAATGCCAGACCAGATCTCATGCATTGATAGCTATATGATGAGACAAATTCCACTCAGGGTATGTCTTGTTGGGAAAAGCAAACTGGTTTCATATTATGTCTTTTTCCTTTCTTGAAAGGAATATCCCTTTTCTTCCTCAAATCAACAGAACTCAGAGCAGGTCATCTTTAGCATTTGGCACTGATAAGGCTAAAAGTCATTTAGTTTTAAAATTATTCTTTAGCCATAGAAACCATAAAAGGTTTAGGCGTGATGTGAGATTGTCCTGAACATTTCTTTTCAATTTTAAAGGCTGAGTGATGTGGTGTAAAGTCCTAAATTGTATTAACAATAATTAATATAATTGTATATTAAAATATTTCTGGGTTAAAAAAAAAAGAATGAATCCATTATCTTTTACTAGGGCTGATGAGTTCACGAGGTTATTTCACATTGCTAAATGGTCAAGTCATGTCGTTAATTTTAGCCCCTTAAATATGTGAAAATGTTAAGGGGTCACAGAAGAGAGAGAGAGAGGGAGGGAGGGAGGGAGAGAGAAAGAATCAACTTCTGTTGGATAGTGGCTATAGGCAGGAAGCTTGGCAGGCAGAGAAATTTCAAATGGTTTCCATATCTTATTGGCCATAAAAATCACTAACAGTCCAAAGGAAACCTTACCTAATCTTGTGTCCTCTATAACCCAAGTTGGCTGTACTTGCCAGGAAATAAGGCTACTACAAAGCACCACAAAGTACAGAAAGGTGTTTTGGACTGTGTGGGTCCTATCTTAGCACACATTGGATGCAGTGTAAGCCCCCCTGCAAACTCTGAAGCACCTATTTGCCCTTAGATCGAAAGTGCAGCACAGCCTTTCAAGGTATTTATCAGCACCAGCTTAGGGAAAGCTGTTTTAGACATCAACAAGATTTCAATTTTCCTAGGTTTTAATCTCAGCCATATTCACAATAGATTGTTATATTAAAAAAGAGACCCGGTTCTTTTTGGTTTTGAATGTGCTATATTTCAAATTTATGGAGTATGTGATTTAAAAATAGTTAAGTAACAAAGATAACAAGGAAGCAACTGTATTTATATTATGCATTCATATCTCATTAGAATAATGGCAAATAAATGGCTCAAATAATGTAATAAATATTATCTACAATATCTCAACACTACAAGCTATTTGTTCCCCTACAAATCTGGTTTTTACAATGCCATTCGAACAATATGTAAGCGTGGCTGTTAATGTTATCTCCCAAACTCTGTTAAGCCTTTTGTATGGTGTAAGGGCTTTTCTTCCAATTTGTTACAATGCTAATTTTTGCAGCTGTTATAAGAAGGCTAACACCGTGGAAATCCGTGCTGTCTCCATGATATGGCAAATAACAGGGCAAGGTCTTTAAATCACAATACTCATGTTTCTTTAATTGCTCTTAATACTTATTTTCCAAAATGCAGAAATAATAGAATCTTGCTATTCACAGTCATAGGAAACTATCTCCAGATGTCTGGCGGTTTTTCTGCAATCTCCTGTTATATGAGACCAGAGTCCACAAGCAATTTTCCCTGTTACCAATTTTGTGAATAATTGAATGCATTCTCATTTATTAATCCACATTATCTTATCCTGTCTTCTATTTTTCTTCTTTTCTCAGGGCTAGTAATTTCATTCATTGTGGCACTCTAAAATGTAACTCTATGAGTCCAGGATGGATTCTCAAATGCCATACCACAGACACCATGGGTGGGTATCAAATCAAATGAGAAGGAGCAAATTCTGTTTGCTCCGTCTCATTTGCAAAATTGACTCCTGATGTTTCCTTTGCTTCCAGCTGGGAAATAATTTGGCCTCCCAGCCTGAGCTAAAGGAACATCTCTAGTTGTCATTTCTGAAAACAGTTTATTAATGAGTTAAATGAGTTTCCACTATCTTGAACACTAGTAATTCTAAAAAGTGAGCAACAGCAATAATCAAAGGAGAAACAGGGATGCATCCAAGATGCATTAATAGAAAGGCTTCCACTTGTGCAAATAAAAAGAAATAAATCCTTGAGCTGAATGACTGCATTCAACTAGTTTTCTTGGTGGTGTTATGAACTGGTTTGGGATCATCTTCTTCCCATATGTTTTTTGGACTTCTTGGCAGCAGGACGCTCAAAATTCACAACTCTTCCCTACCTACAGCAACTCTCCGGACTGTATCTCTCCACCCTGTTGTGGAGAGTTGACCTTCAGAAGCAGGTTTTTCAGTCAAAAGGAGAGTACAAGCGGATCAGGGGACTGATGAAAATAGAACATTCTGAGATGCTTTTCAATTAAGGGAAAGTCACTATTTCTTTTAACATCAAATCACAGAGTTTGAAGGGATCTTAGAGG
Source organism: Python bivittatus (assembly GCF_059951505.1). Taxonomy (NCBI): domain Eukaryota; kingdom Metazoa; phylum Chordata; class Lepidosauria; order Squamata; family Pythonidae; genus Python; species Python bivittatus. The sequence continues at coordinate 63,220,249 of NW_028277030.1, read as the reverse complement.
TCTGACTGCTTCCTCAGTGCAGGATCCACTATAGCATCTTGGACAGATGACCATCCAGCCTCTTTTAGAAGGCCTCTAATGAAGAGAACTCATCATTTCATGTGGCAGTCTGTCTCACTCATATAAGCTCATATAATCAGGAAATTCCTCCTGTGGTCTAGTTTCCCTGAACCTGCTTCCCTGTAGTTTTAACCCACTGGTTCTAGTCCTGCATTCTGGGTGAGCAACAGAGAACAAGTCCACTCCTTCTAAGTAACAATTCTTCAGATTTTGAAGATGGCTATCATATGTTCCCTTGCCTGTTTTTTGCATAAGCTAAACATTCCCATATCTTTTAACTGTTCCTTACAGGGCTTTGTTTGCAGACCTTTCACCAACTTGGTAGTCCTCTTCTGACAGGTAGTCCTCACCTGTCATTGTCCTTTTTGAACTTTAGTACCCAGAACCAGACACAATATTCCAAAGGGAGTCTGTTCACAGAAGAGTTGAATGGATCAATTACTTCCCATGATCCGGACTCTGTGCTCCTTTAATGAATTATTAAAGCAAAAGTCTTATACAAGCTTGGGAAGATCACCATGAAAGAATTCTGTAAGATAAGAAAGCTCACCCATATGTTATCTTGGATTGTATGTGTTGAATTCTGTCATGTGGCGGTAAGGTAATAGAGCCCTGCTAGGTGCAGATCTTCCATACAAAGCCACAACAACATAGAATTGACCAGAGTTTATATAAGATTGAAGAGAAAGAAGCAAACACATTGAAGATTTATTTTAAAATGTATTCATTTATCTCCCCCCTTCTGTTTTATGCATGCACTTTCACCTGCTGACAATTAGTCCTTTCTGTAAAAGGTATGAGAGAAAAACTCAACTCTCAGATAGCAGCAACCAACAACTTGCCACACTGTATACCTAAGTAGTTTCATAATTCAGAGGTAGGCAGATGTTTTCTATGCCATGATCCAGTTGTAGTCCTTGACACTGCCAGTTAAAAGAGTGAAATAGCAGGAGATGTAAAACACTTCTGAGATCTTGAAATGGGGCTGCCAATCAGAGCAGACAATATTGGGCTATATGGAGCAATAGTCTAACTTTGTATAAGACTAATTCCTATGTTTCCTTTGGCTGGTATTTCTTGTTTTTCTCTTCAATGATCTGTTTGCACAAAATCCAATTAAAGCATTTGTTTAAATGTACATGAGCACTGAACAAAAGCCTTGAAAACAAAACCCCTAAAAGTGCCTGAATTGCATTTTTTTTCATTCTCTGTAGCATCTTTCTCATGTTTTTCTACATCAGACAAAAAAAAATTGTAACTGCAGCTGTTTTGTAAATTATCTATTGATTTTCAAAAGTAAAGTCTATGTTACATACAATGATAAATCTCTAAGATTGAATATACAGTGCCACAGTGTCAAAAAGCAGAATCAACTGACAGTATTAATTCATGCTTATCTTTTCCTATGAAGAAAAGAGCAACACAATTTATTTGGAAAAAAAAAACTTGGAGGCAACATAACAATTATACCATTGGTAATACCACATAAAATTCATATAATTTAAATAAAAACAAAAATATAAACTTGTACCTATATCTAAAAATACACACCGAGGGATGGGCAGTCATTTTTGTGGTCTCCAAGGACCACAGGAAGAGTGGTGCTTAAGCAGTCATGTCACCACAGGAAGGGAGGACCAAAATGTCCTCAGTGTTTTGGAAGTTGAAAGACGAATTAGCTGCACTAAGCTTAGTTTAACCTACTTCTATTAGCCTTTACTTTGAGAAAATGTGACAAGTTGCACCATCAACACCCAGCACAGTAATCTTGGGTGGTTCAAAGGCTCAAAAAGTATCGTGATGACATACAGAATATAGGATTCCATTCCTGCTCTAAAGTTATTCAGTTTTTCCTATGTACCTGAAGATATTTATCAACATCACCGAAAGATCTGAGTGAATGACATCTACTCTTGCAAAAATAGATGTCAGACCAGATTAGCCTTACTAGTATGGGGAAAGACTTACAAGGATCAAATTATTAATTCACTAAGGGAATGGTTACTTTTAAATGAGTTTTCAGGCACACATAGCTTCAGTCCATTAGGAGGGTAGATGGGGTCTGTTAACAGAGAAACTAAGC